>NC_092111.1:19405623-19548123 GCF_045679555.1 Salvelinus alpinus
GTGTTTCAGGCACCTCCAGTAACCTTTGTGTTTCAGGCACCTCCAGTAACCTTTGTGTTTCAGGCACCTCCCAGTAACCTTTGTGTTTCAGGCACCTCCAGTAACCTTTGTGTTTCAGGCACCTCCCAGTAACCTTTGTGTTTCAGGCACCTCCAGTAACCTTTGTGTTTCAGGCACCTCCAGTAACCTTTGTGTTTCAGGCACCTCCAGTAACCTTTGTGTTTCAGGCACCTCCCAGTAACCTTTGTGTTTCAGGCACCTCCCAGTAATCTTTACGTTTAGTGCCCTCTGTTGGAGAATAGTTATAGTACATGTTGTTTGCTTTGCACATGGGGATGTGCGACTCTTCCTCCTCGGCCTGAAGTGTCCCCACCTGCACCAGGGAATAGATAGCTTTTCACGTGGTACCGACTGGTAAGACACTTCAGGAGGGCGGTTAAGTCTGCTAGCAAAGCAAAGGTCCTGAGTTTGCGCCAGGTTTGGGCTGAATTGGGAGGAAGTGGTACTCGCTAAGCAAGCCGTGTGACGTCCTTTACAAATCTGGAGATTTGCAATGAATAGCAAAGCCCACGAGCTGGGTCATGTTCATTAAGGCATGTAACAAAAAACATCTTCAAATATTTTGCAAATCATTTATTTGCCTGGACAGAGACATTGATGGGCTAGAATGTCTGGACAGAGGTAGTGAGGGGATAGCTAGATGGATCTCTGGACAGAGATAGTGATGGGGTAGCTAGATGGGTCTGGACAGAGGTAGTGATGGGGTAGCTAGGTGGGTCTCTGGACAGAGGTAGTGATGGGGTAGCTAGATGGGTCTGGACAGAGGTAGTGATGGGATAGCTAGGTGGGTCTCTGGACAGAGGTAGTGATGGGGTAGCTAGATGGGTCTCTGGACAGAGGTGGTGATGGGATAGCTAGATGGGTCTCTGGACAGAGATAGTGATGGGGTAGCTAGATGGGTCTGGACAGAGGTAGTGATGGGATAGCTAGATGGGTCTCTGGACAGAGGTAGTGATATAGGATAAAGATACAGGATAAACGACAGGAATAAATATTGCACCATTTATGTTAGTAGAGACCTTGACGATTAGGAATGATGTAAATAAATAGTTAAAATGTAAATAGGCTAAAAGGAAAAACAAATTTGTAGTAACTTTTCTCAACCAGGGGTTTAATAACAGCCTTCAGAAAGCATTCATACCCCTTGACTTGTTACACGTTTTACAGCCTGAATCATTTGTTTGTCACCCATCTACACACAATATCCCATAATCAAATCAAATCACATTGTATTTGTCACAAGCACCAAATACAACAGGACCTTACAGTGAAATGCTTACTTACAAGCCCTTAACCAACAATGCAGTGTTAAGTAAAAAACAGATAAGTAAACAACTTAAAATATAAGTAACAAATAATTAAACAGCAGCAGTGAAACTGGAAGAGGCCAGTCGGCTACATCGTCTAGGTCTTTCAAAGCTTCACCAGTTCTGTGATTCTCTCTCATTAGGTCTGAGCAGTAAGAGGATCCCACCGTACACCGGAATTGGAGAGCGCTTACAGAAATATTGGAAAAATGCTGACGTGAGCCAAGGCGCTAGAGTGCCTCAGCCAAACTCCTGTCTGTGCTGATAAAACTGCTTGGCGAGCACAGACTGAGTCGTTTACCGCACCTTTAGAATGTATTGGATCAAGAGTTACTGTCTGATCCTCCCAAGGCCCAGCCAAAATACCTCAAATATGTACAATGATAATTTTCTACGTTTTATAACCCCCCCTGCCTCCAGCGCCTTGAATGTCACAAAGTCTGCATGGTGTGAATGTTCTCTCACCCAAAAACACTCCAAGTAAATATCTTCTGTCTAATACCAGGGGCATTGGTGCCAGAATTTGACTGTGTGTCAATGTCAGCCCATTCACATGAAACAGACGTAAGGTATGGAATGTAAATTTGTGTCCCTCCACTACGTATGATATGTTCCGTTGCATTACAAATGGAGTAATGGTGTGGTTACTTAATACGTGCCTTCAGAAAGTATTCATACCCCTTGACTTATTACACGTTTTGTTTCGTTACATCCTGAATATTTGTTTTGCCAGCCATCTACAAACCATCCCATAATGCCAGCCATCCCATAATGACAAAGTGAAAACATGTTTTTAGAAATATTTGCTCATTTATTGAAAAGGAAATACAGGAATATTTCATTTACATAAGTAATCACACCCCTGAGTCAATACATGTTAGAATTAACTTTGCCAGTGCAACATTTGGCCATTAGCCTTTTCAAAATTCTTCAAGCTCTGTCAAATTGGTTGTTGATCATTTGTAGACAACCATTTTCAAGTCTTGCCATAGATTTTCAAGCAGATTTGAGTCAAAACTGTAACTCGGGAACATTCATTGTCTTCTTGGTAAGTAACTCCAGTGCTTAGCTCCATTCATGTATGTTATATCCTCAAAACTCCCCAGTCCTTAACAATTACAAGCATAACCATAACATGATGCAGGCACCACTATGCTTGAAAATATGGAGAGTGGTAATCAGTAATGTGTTGTATTGGATTTGCACTAAACATAACATTTTGTATTCAGGACAAAAAGTGAATTGCTTTGCCAACTTTTGTTGCAGTATTACTTTAGTGCCTTGTTGCAAACAGGATGCATGTTTTGGAATATTTTTATTCTGTACAGGCTTCCTTCTTTTCACTCTGTCGATTAGGCAAGTATTGTGGAGTAACTACAATGATGTTGATCGATCCTCAGTTTTCTCCTACCACAGCCATTAAACTCTGTAACTGTTTTAAAGTCACCATTGGGCGCATTGTGAAATCCCTGAGCGGTTTCCTTCCTCTCCGGCAACTGAGTTAGGAAGGACACCTGTTTCTTGGCCTCTCAAGGGGTGCAGCGGTCTAAGGCCCTGCATCTCGGTGAGCATGGTTCAAATCCAGGCTGTATCACATCTGGCTGTGATTGGGAGTCCCATAGGGCGGTGCACAATTGGCCCAGCGTCGTATAGGTATGGCCGGGGTATGCTATCATTGTAAATAAGAATTTGTTCTGAACTGACTTGCCTAGTTAAATTTAAAATATATATATTTGTAGTGACTAGGTGTATTGATACACCATCCAAAGTGTAATTAATAACTTCACCATGCTCAAAGGGATATTCAATGTCTGTTTTATTTTATTTTTACCCATCTTCCAATAGGTGCCCTTCTTTGCGAGGCATTGGAAAACCTCCCTGGTCTTTGTGATTGAATCTGTGGCTGAAATTCACTGCTCGACTGAGGGACCTTACAGATGTGTGGGGTATAGAGATGAGGTAGTCTTTCAAACACTATTATTGCAATTTATTATGTGACCTGTTCAGCTAATTTTTACTCCTGAACGTATTTAGGCATGCCATAACAAAGAGGTTGAAAACTTATTTACTCAAGATGTTTCAGCTTTTCATTTTTAATGAATTTGTAAATTTCAAAAAGGATAATTCCACTTTGACATTATGTGTAGGCTAGTGACAAAAAAAATATTTAATTAAATTTAATCCATTTTAAATTCAGGCTAACACAACAACATTTTAAATAAAGTCAAAAGGTGTGAATACTTTCTGAAGGCACTGTAAGGTTGTAAAGTTTGAAAAAGTATAATAACGTTTGAATAAAAAAACATTTATTGGTGGATAATATGATTGAACTGTTGACAGCACACTATATTGTGCCACATAAATTGGTTAAACTGAATTTTTTGTTAATATTTTTTTCCCCCACCTTTATTTAACCAGGTAGGCCAGTTGAGAACATGTTCTCATTTACAACTGCGACCTGGCCAAGATAAAGCAAAGCAGTGTGTCACGTTCTGACCATAGTTATTTTGTATTTTCTTTGTTTTAGTGTGGTCAGGGCGTGAGTTGGGTGGGTATTATCTATGTTTTCTGTTTCTATGTGGGGTTTCTCGTTTGGCCTGATATGGTTCTCAATCAGAGGCAGGTGTTAGTCATTGTCTCTGATTGGGAACCATATTTAGGTAGCCTGTGTTCTATTGTGTTTTGTCAGTGGTTGTTTTCAGTCTTTGTGTGTCTGCACCAGATAGAACTGTTTCAGTTTTCACTTTTGTTGTTTTTGTATTTGAAGTGTTCAGTTTTGGATTATTATTAAATTAAGATGAACACTAACCACGCTGCGCTTTGGTCCTCACCTTCCACCGACGAAAGCCGTTACACAGTGCGACAAAAAACAACAACACAGAGTTACACGTGGGATAAACAAAAGTACAGTCAATAACACAATAGAAAAAGTCTATATACAGTGTGTGCAAATGTAGTAAGGAGTTAAGCCAATAAATAGGCCATAGTAGCGACGTAATTACAATTTAGCAAATTAACACTGGAGTGATAGATGTGCAGATGATGATGTGCAAGTAGAAATACTGGTGTGCAAAATATTTTTTTAAAGTAAATATAAACAATATGGGGATGAGGTAGGTAGAAACAGCTGCACTTTGTCAATTATCTCAACAGGTAGTCTGAACAGCTGAACATGTGTGAAACATGGTGGTAAAAACGGGATTATTTCCAGTGTAAGAGAACCGTTTTAGGGGACACTACACTATACACCACCTTCGGGTTCACGAGTGGCACAGTGCTCTGAAGCACTGCATCTCAGTGCAAGAGGTGTCACTACAGTCCCTGCTTCGTATCCAGGCTGTATTACATCCCGGCCGTGATTGGGAGTCCCATAGGGCGGCGCACAATTGGCCCAGTGTCGTCCGGGTTTGGCCGGGGGAGGCCGTCATTGTAAATAAGAATTTGTTCTTAACTGACTTGCCTACTTAAATAAATAAAGGTTTCACACAAAATGCATTGATTTCAATGTAATTTTAGGACACACAAAATTACCATTATCTGTCCTCAATTTACAATGCTTAGCTTCCTCTAAAAGCCATTGAATCATATCTAAAGTAATTGATGTAATATTGTCGAGATGAGTAAAAATGCTTTTGACTTCTCAACAGCCTGGTCGAGCTCTGCAATTTCCAAAATAAACATCAAGTTGAAAAAAATTAAAATAAATTGGAAGTTCGTATTTGAGTTGTAAGTAGTAGGATTTTAAGGTGTTTTTCAAGAAAATACAGTTAAAAGGATTAAATAACATTTCCTAGGATTTTCTACCTGCAGCAACCCTAGTGGATAACACTGGAAATACTGGTGCAGCAACCCTAGTGGATAACACTGGAAATACTGGTGCAGCAACCCTAGTGGATAACACTGGAAATACTGGTGCAGCAACCCTAGTGGATAACACTGGAAATACTGGTGCAGCAACCCTAGTGGATAACACTGGAAATACTGGTGCAGCAACCCTAGTGGATAACACTGGAAATACTGGTAAAAGCGAAATGCATCTAAAAGTGTCCATAAAGTATGGTCCTACTCATGAGAGGGTTCTAAATGGAACTCAAAAGGGTTCCCCTACTACAGGGATACATCAAAGGGTTCTAAATGGAACTCAAAAGGGTTCCCCTACTACAGGGATACATCAAAGGGTTCTAAATGGAACTCAAAAGGGTTCCCCTACTACAGGGATAAATCAAAGGGTTCTAAATGGAACTCAAAAGGCTTCCCCTACTACAGGGATAAATCAAAGGGTTCTAAATGGAACTCAAAGGGGTTCCCCTACTACAGGGATAAATCAAAGGGTTCTAAATGGAACTCAAAGGGGTTCCCCTACTACAGGGATAAATCAAAGGGTTCTAAATGGAACTCAAAGGGGTTCCCCTACTACAGGGATAAATCAAAGGGTTCTAAATGGAACTCAAAGGGGTTCCCCTACTACAGGGATAAATCAAAGGGTTCTAAATGGAACTCAAAGGGGTTCCCCTACTACAGGGATAAATCAAAGGGTTCTAAATGGAACTCAAAGGGGTTCCCCTACTACAGGGATAAATCAAAGGGTTCTAAATGGAACTCAAAGGGGTTCCCCTACTACAGGGATAAATCAAAGGGTTCTTCGTGGCACCCAAAAGGGTTTCCCTGTCACACCCTGATCTGTATCACCTGACTTTGTGCTTGTCTTTCACCCCCCCTCCAGGTGTCGGCCATCTTCCCCATTTATCCCCTGTGTATTTATACCTGTGTTCTCTGTTTGTCCGTTGCCAGTTTGTTTTGTTTCGTGAAACGTACCAGCGTTTGTTCCCATGCTCCTGTCTGTTCTTGCTCCTGTTTTCTAGTCCTTCCCGGTTTTGACCGTTTTGCCTGCCCTGACCCTGAGACTGCCTGCCGTTCTGTACCTTACCCCACCATACTGGATTATTGACCCCTGCCTGCCCTGACCCTGAGACTGTCTGCTGTTCTATACCTTACCCCACCATACTGGATTATTGACCCCTGCCTGCCTTGACCCTGAGACTGTCTGCTGTTCTATACCTTACCCCACCATACTGGATTATTGACCCCTGCCTGCCCTGACCCTGACTGCCATTATATACCTTACCCCACCATACTGGATAATTGACCCCTGCCTGCCCTGACCCTGAGCCTGCTGTTCTGTACCTTACCCCACCATACTGGATTATTGACCCCTGCCTGCACTGGACCTGAGACTGCTGTTCTGTACCTTACCCCACCATACTGGATTATTGACCCCTGCCTGCCCTGACCCTGAGCCTGCTGTTCTGTACCTTACCCCACCATACTGGATTATTGACCCCTGCCTGCCCTGACCCTGAGACTGCCTGCCGTTCTGGACTCTTTGCACCCTCTCTGGATTATTGACCCCTGCCTGCCCTGACCCTGAGACTGCTGTTCTGTACCTTACCCCACCATACTGGATTATTGACCCCTGCCTGCCCTGACCCTGAGCCTGCTGTTCTGTACCTTACCCCACCATACTGGATTATTGACCCCTGCCTGCCTTTGACCTGTCGTTTGCCTGCCGTTCTGGACTCTTTACACCCTCTCTGGATTATTGACCCCTGCCTGCCTTTGACCTGTCGTTTGCCTGCCCCTGTTTTTGAAATAAACGTTTGTTTCTTATACACTGTCTGCATCTGGGTCAAACCTAAAACGTGATATTCCCCATAGGGACAAATTACAGAATCCTCTATTGGTTCTTCTTGAATAAGTTCTAAATAGCAGAATAGTTTCTTCCCCAGAGTTCTTTGCAGTTGACTTTCAACGTCATTACCTGCTAAACAATGTTTTAGTCTAATCTTTTAACAATATCTGTCATACCCACAGACCTGCTGGTGTAGCAGTAATCTCTGTCTTACCCACAGACCTGCTGGTGTAGCAGCAATCTCTGTCTTACCCACAGACCTGCTGGTGTAGCAGCAATCTCTGTCTTACCCACAGACCTGCTGGTGTAGCAGTAATCTCTGTCTTACCCACAGACCTGCTGGTGTAGCAGCAATCTCTGTCTTACCCATAGAACTGCTGGTGTAGCAGTAATCTCTGTCTTACCCACAGACCTGCTGGTGTAGCAGCAATCTCTGTCTTACCAACAGACCTGCTGGTGTAGCAGTAATCTCTGTCTTACCCACAGACCTGCTGGTGTAGCAGTAATCTCTGTCTTACCCACAGACCTGCTGGTGTAGCAGTAATCTCTGTCTTACCCACAGACCTGCTGGTGTAGCAGCAATCTCTGTTTTACCCACAGACCTGCTGGTGTAGCAGTAATCTCTGTCTTACCCACAGACCTGCTGGTGTAGCAGTAATCTCTGTCTTACCCACAGACCTGCTGGTGTAGCAGCAATCTCTGTCTTACCCACAGACCTGCTGGTGTAGCAGCAATCTCTGTCATACCCACAGACCTGCTGGTGTAGCAGCAATCTCTGTCTTACCAACAGACCTGCTGGTGTAGCAGTAATCTCTGTCTTACCCACAGACCTGCTGGTGTAGCAGCAATCTCTGTCTTACCCACAGACCTGCTGGTGTAGCAGCAATCTCTGTCATACCCACAGACCTGCTGGTGTAGCAGCAATCTCTGTCTTACCCACAGACCTGCTAGTGTAGCAGCAAATGCAGGTTGCTAGCAACCAAGAGGTTGCAAGTTCAAATCCCTAAGTGAGGTTGCCTCCCAGGTAATCAAAATTCAGCAGCATGCTGTCCTTTACAGCAATAACACCTTGTGGTGGCAGAATTGGGGTGAGCTGTTGTAACTTCACAAGATTTATGCCCTGTTCTGTGTTGAACTGGGATGTTATGCATTTCCTAGACTCCTGTCATGTCTGCATCCTAACACAAGGCCATTGTGTTCTGGAACTGTTGCTTGGATAAAGAACTGTTGTGTAAACATTATGATTGCATTATCACCCCTCCTCTATATGAGGGACCTGAAACCATCTCCCCAGGGAGCTCCTTCCCTGACTCTGATCAGAGACACATCTACCTTGCAGCTGCGTGTATTAAAGATTCACTATTATACCTTAAATGAGTCTCTGTCGAAATCTTTGGATCGAGTTTTCCACAAAAACCTTAATTCAGCTCTAAAAATACATTAACCTGTATACTGTATTTTCACTCTTGACAGTGTAATGAAGAACCCTCTGTTTCCTGGTCGACCGTCAGATGGTTATAAAAATAACCATTATAAAAAGGTTATCCGCAGCCAGAAAAAGTGTCTCCCGACAGGGACAAAATAAATAAAGAGGTTGACAATTGTGATATCATTTATTACAGCTCTTACCATTGCTAGTTCTGTTTTTTATTTTTTAAATATAACCTTTATTTAACTAGGCAAGTCAAATCCGGACGACGCTGGGCCAATTGTGCGCTGCACTGTGGGACTCACAATCACGGCCGGATGTGATACAGCCTTGATTCAAACCAGGTACAATAGTGACGATACTTGCGCTGAGATTCAGTGACTTAGACCGCTGCGCCACTCTGGAGCTGTTCTTCAATTAAATCATGGGAGAGGCCTAGGTTTGGGAAAGGTGGAAACTAAAGTGGTAGATTTACTGCATGTAATAACAGTACATAGTACTGAACTTTATTGGTAATTACACTAGAACAAAGAGCTTATTGTTATGTCATGTAAATGACATGTTGCATTGTACACTTACATATGGGTGGTTCCCGCGGGACTTTTGGCGTTCGCAAGCGCTATGTTCTACGGACTGAGCCACACAGGACTAAGTGGCTTTGGATAAAAGTGTTTGCTAAATGGCTTATATTATTGTTTACCGTTTTAAATGTTTCTTCCCACTTAAAACTACAACTCCCATGTGTCCCCTCTCCCGCACTAGAGGAGGTTAAAAAAAGTCCATACTGATTTTTGAGACAGATTTAGGCTAGGAACATGTAGTAGTTAGTAGCCTATCTGTTAATCCATGTAGCTACGAGTGACATCTAGTGGAAATGTAATTCTGCACCCGTTTCCTCAATGTTTATGTAATCATTATTTAGCCCACTAGAGGGCAGTTGCTGATGGATAACCTCACTATCGTTCATGGGGCGCTCTTGAACCGGATGTGTGCATGTCGTTGTCATATGAATTCATGGTTCACGTTGTATCACATTGCCGTTGCAGCATTTCTAGCTACAACATGGGAATTGGGAACGACAAGTAACAGTGTGATGACTGTATATCACGTTTAGCGTAAACAACAGTGTAGAAAATAACAGTTTATGTGCCGGATCTTATCCTAGATCGGTATTTCTGCCGGAGATTGGCGGGGGCAAACAGAAGTCACGATGGTGAAAGAGCAGTTTAGAGAGACCGATGTGGCCAAAAAAATGTAAGTATGTCCAGTTAGCTAGCTAGCTTGCTGTTAGCCATTAGCCACTAATATTTCCCCCAGCCCTCTAGCTATGAGTATTGTTCGTAAATAATTGAATAAAGCAGCTTGCAATTTGTCACACGAGCTTGCTTTTCATAGCTAGCTAGCTTTTTGCAATTGCATCATTGATTGAACAGGGTCAGCAATGCCGGTAACACGTTTTAGAAAGCTAGCTAGTTAAACAAACAATCATACCACATCACATCCCCACCTGGCTAATGTGGCAGGATATCGAACTCGTCTTGCCATGACCACTGACGCTCTTGCTAAGAACATGGTAAAGCATGACGTGTAGCGAGGAATCTGCATTCCAATCAACTACGAAGTAGCCTCAAGTAGACATCCAGCAAGGCAATGCTGACCATGCTTTACAAATGACTCTCAATTGACCCCTAAACTATAGCTTGTTATCATTGGCAGTCCTTGCTTGGGTAGGACCTATTTGCTAGTTGACCTACTAGACAGTGTCTAATTGAACCCCAATGCTGAGTTGGCTATCTATTCCATTTATGTCAACAGAAGCCACATCTGTTTTGGGATGAAGTCAGCTGAGCAGATGAGACAGCAGGCTCATATCCAGGTGGTCAGTAAGAACCTGTACAGCCAGGACACCAGCCATACTCCTCTACCATACGGAGTACTGGACCATCGCATGGTAGGGCTGACACGCGTGTACACACACACACACACCACCACCCTATGGAGTACTGGACCATCACATGGTAGGGCTGACACGTGTGTACACACACACACACACGTGAACACACACACACACACACACACACACCACCCTATGGAGTACTGGACCATCACATGGTACACTACCGGTCAAAAGTTTTATAACACCTACTCATTACAGGGTTTTTCTTTATTTTTACTATTTTCTACATTGTAGAATAATAGTGAAGACATCAACTTTTAAATAACACATATGGAATCATGTAGTAACCAAAATAATGTTAAACAAATCAAAATATATGTTATATTTGAGATTCTTCAAATAGCCACCCTTTGCCTTTATGACAGCTTTGCAAACTCCTTGGCATTCTCTATTGGTGGTTGTGACCCAACTGTCATGTTATATTCCAGGGCACCAGTGAGAAGGATCGTCCATGTGAGACGTGTGGGAAGAACCTGGCAGACTGTCTGGGACACTATGGATATCTGGACCTGGAGATGCCCTGTTTTCATGTGGGCTATTTCAAAGCCATCATTGGAATCCTACAGGCAAGTTCACTATAACAGTAACTGTCAAAATAAAGGAAACAAGTTCACTATAACAGTAACTGTCAAAATAAAGGAAACACTTGAGTAAATGAGGAGGACAAAGTAGGATGTATAGAGAGCAGGTGCTTCCAACACAGGTGTGGTTCCTGAGTTAATTAAGCAATTAACATCCCATCGTGCTTAGGATCATGTATTAAAAATGCTCAGTTGCCCATTATCATGGCTAGAAGAAGAGATGTCAGTGACTTTGAAAGAGGGTTCTCAAAGGAACACAGAGGGTTTAAAGGGAGTGTCTCAGTCACCAGATCTCAACCCAATTGAACACTTATGGAAGATTCTGAAGCGGCACCTGAGACAGCGTTTTCCTCCACCATCAACAAAACACCAAATGGTGGATTTTCTCATTGAAGAAGGGTGTCGCATCCCTCTAATAGAGTCCCAGACACTTGGAGAATCTATGCCAAGGGGGAAGCTGTTCTGGCGGCTCGTGGTCGCCCTACGCCCACTTTATGTTTCCTTTATTTATGGTAGTTATCTGTACATATTCATCTTCTCATTCTCTCTCTTCAATGTGGCAAACTAAATATGACATTACTGTACTGCACACTGAGTAGCCTACATCACAACCTTGATCATCCTGATTAAATTATCATAGTTACTTCTTTGACTCTTGCTATGTGATTGTTGTTCAAGCTGGCCCGTTATAACATCATGTGATTGTTGTTCAAGCTGGCCCGTTAGAACATCGTGTGATTGTTGTTCAAGCTGGCCCGTTAGAACATAATGAGTGTTTCTCAAAATGCAACACAAACATAGGCACAGACACATGCATACAAACACATGATAACATACGCACTATACTAGCAAGCCAGTAGTAACTCAATAGAGCTAACTGGCTAGCTACTACTGTTAGCTAGCCAGATAGCCACAAAGAATTGACACCTTGGATAACATTGGTTTTATGTCAGTTTTGCCTGTTTAACTAACTAACTAGCTGGCTAGCTAGATTAAAACGGTTCACATATATCTAGCTGGTAGTTATGAAGTAAAATGTTTGCTTTGTATATATCTTGTTTGGTCTCTATTGTTGTCATTGTCCTGGCTGGAAGAAGGTTCAGTGAATGGGGAGGTGCAGCGTGAGTTAATACAGTAGGAAGAGTGCTGCTCAGCGTGAGGTAATACAGTAGGGGGAGTGCTGCTCAGCGTGAGGTAATACAGTAGGGGGAGTGCTGCTCAAATGGAATGTTTTATGTGTTCTCCACACTCTAGTCCTCACAAGAACGTACTCAAGAGAACGTCCTCGGTGCATGAGAGTGGAGCACGGTAGTAGGCATATTGAGAAACACCCTATGTGATTGTTGTTCCATTATAACTATGTTATTGTTGTCATAATGGAACAATTTGAACAACAATAACATGATGTCATAATGGAACAATTTGAACATCATGTTATTGTTGTTCAAATTGGCCCATTATGACATCATGTTATTGTTGTTCAAATTGGCCCATTATGACATCATGTTATTGTTGTTCAAATTGTTCCATTATGACATCATGTTATTGTTGTTCAAATTGTTCCATTATGACATCATGTTATTGATGTTCAAATTGTTCCATTATGACATCATGTTATTGTTGTTCAAATTGTTCCATTATGACATCATGTTGTTCAAATTGTTCCATTATGACATCATGTTATTGTTCCATTATTACATCATGTGATTGTTGTATCCCTCCAGATGATCTGTAAGACGTGTTCTCACATCATGTTGACCAAAGAGGAGAAACTACAGTTTATGGATGTGTTGAAGAGGCCAGGCCTAGCGTACCTCCAGAAACGAGGAATGAAGAAGAAGATATCCGACAAATGCCGCAAAAGGACAATGTGTCTCAATTGCTCCACGTTAAATGGTAGGGTATCACCAATAGCTTACTCTTTGACTGTTTACGGTTCAATTTTGACATTTGGGCCAAAATACATATTATTAAGTTCTATTTGAATTGAGTTGAATTTAGTTGAGTTGAAAGCATAGCCCAAGTGGTGGTTGGTGTGACTGATCATGTCTTTGTTCTTGCCATTTAACAGGACCAGTGAAGAAGTGTGGCTTGCTAAAGATCCTCCATGAGAAATACAAGACAACCAAGAAAGTGGTGGACACTGTAGTATCAGACTTTCTCAACTCGTTCGATATCGCAATAGAACACAACAAAGAAGTGGAGGGCTTGCTTAACAGGGCTCAGGTGAGTCACGTTGAAGCCAACTAGGGCTTGCTTAACAGGGCTCAGGTGAGTCACGTTGAAGCCAACTAGGGCTTGCTTAACAGGGCTCAGGTGAGTCACGTTGAAGGCAACTAGGGCTTGCTTAACAGGGCTCAGGTGAGTCACGTTGAAGCCAACTAGGGCTTGCTTAACAGGGCTCAGGTGAGTCACGTTGAAGCCAACTAGGGCTTGCTTAACAGGGCTCAGGTGAGTCACGTTGAAGGCAACTAGGGCTTGCTTAACAGGGCTCAGGTGAGTCACGTTGAAGCCAACTAGGGCTTGCTTAACAGGGCTCAGGTGAGTCACGTTGAAGGCAACTAGGGCTTGCTTAACAGGGCTCAGGTGAGTCACGTTGAAGGCAACTAGGGCTTGCTTAACAGGGCTCAGGTGAGTCACGATGAATGCAACTAGGGCTTGCTTAACAGGGCTCAGGTGAGTCACGATGAATGCAACTAGGGCTTGCTTAACAGGGCTCAGGTGAGTCACGTTGAAGGCAACTAGGGCTTGCTTAACAGGGCTCAGGTGAGTCACGTTGAAGCCAACTAGGGCTTGCTTAACAGGGCTCAGGTGAGTCACGTTGAAGCCAACTAGGGCTTGCTTAACAGGGCTCAGGTGAGTCACGTTGAAGGCAACTAGGGCTTGCTTAACAGGGCTCAGGTGAGTCACGTTGAAGGCAACTAGGGCTTGCTTAACAGGGCTCAGGTGAGTCACGATGAATGCAACTAGGGCTTGCTTAACAGGGCTCAGGTGAGTCACGATGAATGCAACTAGGGCTTGCTTAACAGGGCTCAGGTGAGTCACGTTGAAGGCAACTAGGGCTTGCTTAACAGGGCTCAGGTGAGGGCTCAGGTGAGTCACGTTGAAGCCAACTAGGGCTTGCTTAACAGGGCTCAGGTGAGTCACGTTGAAGGCAACTAGGGCTTGCTTAACAGGGCTCAGGTGAGTCACGTTGAAGGCAACTAGGGCTTGCTTAACAGGGCTCAGGTGAGTCACGATGAATGCAACTAGGGCTTGCTTAACAGGGCTCAGGTGAGTCACGATGAATGCAACTAGGGCTTGCTTAACAGGGCTCAGGTGAGTCACGTTGAAGGCAACTAGGGCTTGCTTAACAGGGCTCAGGTGAGTCACGATGAAGGCAACTAGGGCTTGCTTAACAGGGCTCAGGTGAGTCACGTTCAAGGCAACTATGGCAACTTTTAACAGTTTACATGTCTACTTTGTAGAGGTCATATGAGGTTAATGGTTTGTTTTGTATGTTTTTCACTCAGCGGTGACTTACAGAGTTCATACAGGGTTAGTATATGGGATACTTGTCGGAATTGAACCCACAACCCTGGTATTACTAGAGCCACACTCTTTTTACCAACTGGGTCACACAGGTTTTAAATGCTGACCGATCATGTCTTTCACCCCGACGGAGAACCTGAGTCCTCTGGTGGTGCTGAACCTGTTCAAAATGTGTCTGTCTGAATCCGGGAAACTGGCCCTTAAGGTTTAAATGCTGACTGATTGACCTTCATGTCCTGTGGTTTCCAGGAGAACCTGAGTCCTCTGGTGGTGTTGAACCTGTTCAGGAGGATTCCAGCGGAGGACATTCCCCTGCTCCTGATGAACCCTGAGGCAGGTAAGCCTGCAGACCTCATCCTCACCCGTCTGCTGGTACCCCCACTCTGCATCCGCCCCTCTGTCATCTCAGACCTCAAGTCAGGTACTAATGAGGATGACCTCACCATGAAGCTCACAGAGATCATCTTCCTCAATGACGTCATCAAGAAGGTGGGTACATTACATTTACATCAAATATATCTATTTTTTGTATGATGTCATAGAGAAGGTGGGCATCGTGGGATTGGGACAGTAGCAGGAAGTGGCAATGAATTTGTGATTGTTTTATTAACCGGCCCGGGAGTTTTTCCATGAACTGACCAGGAAAACCTCTTGGGCCCCAGTAGGCTATTCCTAACTAGTTGGTAAGCTAAGGAAAACCTCTTGGTACCCAGTAGGCTATTACTAACTAGTTGGTCAGCTAAGGAAAATCTCTGGGCCCCAGTAGGCTATTACTAACTAGTTGGTCAGCTAAGGAAAACCTCTGGGCCCCAGTAGGCTATTACTAACTAGTTGGTCAGCTGAGGAAAACCTCTGGGCCTTTTTATGAAGGCAATAACACAAGACAGAAAAAAAGTTACAATTTCCAATTCACATTAGACAATAAGGTGGTTTGATGTTGTTGTTGTTGTTGTCTAATGAATGTTGAGTGATGAATGAGTTGTTCTGCCCGCTTCCCATGCCGTCCCACAGCACCGTATGTCAGGGGCCAAGACCCAGATGATCATGGAGGACTGGGACTTCCTCCAGCTGCAATGTGCTCTCTACATCAACAGTGAGCTCTCTGGCATCCCCCTCAACATGGCCCCTAAGAAGTGGACCAGAGGCTTCGTTCAGAGACTCAAGGGCAAACAAGGTCTCGCTCATATAAATAGTGATTTTTATTCTAATTATTTAATAGTTATCTGTTGTCTATTCTGATTTCTAGTTCTGTGGTCATTCTCACCATCGTATTTATTAATAGTTGACACTGAATTCATGTCAATGTCATGTATTTTGTCATAAACAATTTAGTTTATTTACACAGCTGAGTCAGAAACAGAAAGCATCCTAGTTGATTGTAGAGACATTTAATCGCAAATTATAGAGTGGAATGTTATTCTCTGCTGCTGCCTTTGGATTGATAAGGATTTGGAGACACTCAGTTATTGATGGTTCGAGGTGTCTCTCTCAGGGCGATTCCGTGGAAACCTCTCGGGGAAGAGAGTGGACTTCTCTGGGAGAACTGTCATCTCTCCGGACCCCAACCTGCGGATTGATGAGGTGGCTGTCCCTGTGCACGTAGCCAAAATCCTGACCTACCCAGAGAAGGTAAGAGTCTTATTGGTCACACTTTAACTACAACTTATAGAGGCTTTATAAGAATTAGGGCTGTCCCACTTTTTAATGCTGTTCATTTCTTTGACGCTTTTAATCGCTTCTCTATTTCTTTACCCCGCGAGGACCCTTTTCAAGGGCACGTGTTTCAGCAAGGACCCTTTTAAGCGCAACACTCTCTATGCTGTGTACTGTCAGTGTGCACTCGGTCTCAGTAGCGCTGTCTGTCTCTATTGTGGTGCGCAATGCGCACCGCTTTGAGAAACAGTTTTGAAGGAAACCGTACAGATACTTCTACCATAAACACATTCCCAGGCATTTCTTTAGATGACAGCAAAAAAAACATTAATTTGTACAGAAGTAGCGAACTAGTTATGCTAACGTTAGCTAGCTAGCCAAAACATTGTTTACAATGCCATGGCTGAATGCCTCCTGATTCAACCAACTTCCCACCGTGATTTATATCAGAACGGGACATCCATTCCATGTAACTACTGTTTCTGTTGTAGTTCTCAGGTCAATAGACGTAATGATCCCAGTTCTAGTAGCAGCAGCTTGTGACTAGTTCATGATGAAGAACATGGATCAGTTAAGAGGGAGTAGGCCTCCTGAACCATTGGGATCATGAATAGCATGAATGTTACAGAGACTTTTGTGTTGTTTATGGTGAAAATGCCTTTAAAACATTTTGATCCAGACTATTTTGGGTTTAATAGTAACTCGATGTTCTGCTTTTTAATGAAACATTTGTTGAAGTCCAAATTGGAGCAAATTCTATAATTGCAATGAATCGCGATTTAACTAATTCCATTAACTCTATTTAATTATTTTAATAATTTGACTTCCTTAATAAGAATACATCAATTGTTTATAAGCACTACATAGATGCTTCACAAATCAGGATGGATCACAAGGGAGGTTGAGTGCCTTTTTCCAGCTGTCTTTACCATTGAGAAGTAACCTGCACAGTGTCTTCACTGTCCTGTTGTGTGACCTGTGACCTCTTAACTTGTTGTGCGCCCCAAGGTGAACAAGGCCAACTTGGAGATGCTGAGGAAGCTGGTGCGTAGCGGTCCCGAGGACCACCCTGGAGCCAACTTCATCCAGCAACGACACACGCAGATGAAGAGGTCAGGACAGTTCTATTGGACATGTTTAGTAGTCAGTTAAAAAGCATGAGCTGACCCACACCCCTTAAAATGTTGAAGAAGGCACTATGTGCCAAAGCGTTGGTGAGGTTTACCCATTCAGTTATTAGAAGCATATTTAGAGTATCTTTGTTTTTATACATTTTAGTCGTTTTAAAGGGATACTTTTTTGTCTTGAGGCCCTTTAGCTACTTCCTCAGTCAGATGAACTCGTTGGTACCAGTTTAATATCTCTGTTTACTGGGACACCAGTTTAATATCTCTGTTTACTGGGACACCAGTTTAATGTCTCTGTTTACTGGGACACCAGTTTAATGTCTCTGTTTACTGGGACACCAGTTTAATATCTCTGTTTACTGGGACACCAGTTTAATATCTCTGTTTACTGGGACACCAGTTTAATGTCTCTGTTTACTGGGACACCAGTTTAATGTCTCTGTTTACTGGGACACCAGTTTAATGTCTCTGTTTACTGGGACACCAGTTTAATATCTCTGTTTACTGGGACACCAGTTTAATATCTCTGTTTACTGGGACACCAGTTTAATGTCTCTGTTTACTGGGACACCAGTTTAATGTCTCTGTTTACTGGGACACTAGTTTAATGTCTCTGTTTACTGGGACACCAGTTTAATGTCTCTGTTTACTGGGACACCAGTTTAATATCTTTGTTTACTGCGACACCAGTTTAATGTCTCTGTTTACTGGGACACCAGTTTAATGTCTCTGTTTACTGGGACACCAGTTTAATATCTCTGTTTACTGGGACACCAGTTTAATGTCTCTGTTTACTGGGACACCAGTTTAATATCTCTGTTTACTGGGACACCAGTTTAATGTCTCTGTTTACTGGGACACCAGTTCATCTGACTCTGGGGAAGTAGATAATGGACTTCATTGTCCCGAAGTATCCCCTTTTTAATAGATGCTCTTATCCAGTGTCAACTAAATTAGCTAAAACAACCACATATCACAATCATTAGGTTGTTGGTTGGGTCCGCCATCCTTTTGGTTACAGGCCTACCACTAAACTGAAACTGTGGTTATAGGCCTACCACTAAACTGAAACTGTGGTTATAGGCCTACCACTAAACTGAAACTGTGGTTATAGGCCTACCACTAAACTGAAACTGTGGTTATAGGCCTACCACTAAACTGAAACTGTGGTTACAGGCCTACCACTAAACTGAAACTGTGGTTACGGGCCTACCACTCAACTGAAACTGTGGTTATAGGCCTACCACTAAACTGAAACTGTGGTTATAGGCCTACCACTAAACTGAAACTGTGGTTACGGGCCTACCACTAAACTGAAACTGTGGTTACGGGCCTACCACTAAACTGAAACTGTGGTTATAGGCCTACCACTAAACTGAAACTGTGGTTATAGGCCTACCACTAAACTGAAACTGTGGTTACGGGCCTACCACTAAACTGAAACTGTGGTTACGGGCCTACCACTAAACTGAAACTGTGGTTACGGGCCTACCACTCAACTGAAACTGTGGTTACAGGCCTACCACTCAACTGAAACTGTGGTTACAGGCCTACCACTAAACTGAAACTGTGGTTACAGGCCTACCACTAAACTGAAACTGTGGTTACGGGCCTACCACTAAACTGAAACTGTGGTTACGGGCCTACCACTAAACTGAAACTGTGGTTATGGGCCTACCACTCAACTGAAACTGTGGTTATAGGCCTACCACTCAACTGAAACTGTGGTTACAGGCCTACCACTAAACTGAAACTGTGGTTACAGGCCTACCACTAAACTGAAACTGTGGTTACAGGCCTACCACTAAACTGAAACTGTTGTTACAGGCCTACCACTCAACTGAAACTGTGGTTACAGGCCTACCACTAAACTGAAACTGTGGTTACAGGTCTACCACTAAACTGAAACTGTGGTTACGGGCCTACCACTAAACTGAAACTGTGGTTACAGGCCTACCACTAAACTGAAACTGTTGTTACAGGCCTACCACTCAACTGAAACTGTGGTTACAGGCCTACCACTAAACTGAAACTGTGGTTACAGGCCTACCACTAAACTGAAACTGTGGTTACAGGCCTACCACTAAACTGAAACTGTGGTTACAGGCCTACCACTAAACTGAAACTGTGGTTACGGGCCTACCACTAAACTGAAACTGTGGTTACGGGCCTACCACTCAACTGAAACTGTGGTTACGGGCCTACCACTCAACTGAAACTGTGGTTACAGGCCTACCACTAAACTGAAACTGTGGTTACAGGCCTACCACTAAACTGAAACTGTGGTTACAGGCCTACCACTAAACTGAAACTGTTGTTACAGGCCTACCACTCAACTGAAACTGTGGTTACAGGCCTACCACTAAACTGAAACTGTGGTTACAGGCCTACCACTAAACTGAAACTGTGGTTACGGGCCTACCACTAAACTGAAACTGTGGTTACAGGCCTACCACTAAACTGAAACTGTGGTTACAGGCCTACCACTCAACTGAAACTGTGGTTACAGGCCTACCACTCAACTGAAACTGTGGTTACAGGCCTACCACTAAACTGAAACTGTGGTTACAGGCCTACCACTAAACTGAAACTGTGGTTACGGGCCTACCACTAAACTGAAACTGTGGTTATGGGCCTACCACTCAACAGAAACTGTGGTTACAGGCCTACCACTCAACTGAAACTGTGGTTACAGGCCTACCACTCAACTGAAACTGTGGTTACAGGCCTACCACTAAACTGAAACTGTGGTTACAGGCCTACCACTAAACTGAAACTGTGGTTACAGGCCTACCACTAAACTGAAACTGTGGTTACAGGCCTACCACTAAACTGAAACTGTGGTTACAGGCCTACCACTAAACTGAAACTGTGGTTACAGGCCTACCACTAAACTGAAACTGGGGTTACAGGCCTACCACTAAACTGAAACTGTGGTTACAGGCCTACCACTCAACTGAAACTGGGGTTACAGGCCTACCACTAAACTGAAACTTTGTATGAAACCACATGTTTAGGTGTATGTTCTAAGAGTATTCCCTGTGTGTGTGTGTGTGTGTGTGTTCAGGTTTCTGAAGTACGGGAACCGAGAGAAGATGGCCCAGGAGCTGAGGTTTGGAGACGTGGTGGAGAGACACATGATCGATGGAGACATCGTCCTCTTCAACCGGCAGCCATCTCTACACAAACTCAGCATCATGGCTCATATTGTGAGTTCTCTCTCTCTGTCTCTCTGTCTCTCTCTCTCTCTCTCTCTCTCTCTCTCTCTCTCTCTCTGTCTCTGTCTCTGTCTCTCTCTGTCTCTCTCTGTCTCTCTCTCTCTCTCTCTCTCTCTCTCTCTCTCTCTCTCTCTCTCTCTCTCTGTCTCTCTCTGTCTCTCTCTGTCTCTCTCTGTCTCTGTCTCTGTCTCTGTCTCTGTCTCTGTCTCTCTCTCTCTGTCTCTCTCTCTGTCTCTCTCCGCATCGTACACCCGTCCTTCACGTCGGCTCTCAGTCTGGAAACTGTCGTGTTAATCAACGTCCTGACTCCATGGCAACGTGTAGGCAGGAAGAGAACCTCCCTGTTAGAAGTTGGGGATTTTGTGTGATGTATGTTGGGGGTTGTCTGTTTATAGCTGCCTTGTCGTGTAGCTGTTACTGTTCTAGAGCTGCCTTGTCGTGTAGCTGTTACTGTTTTAGAGCTGCCTTGTCGTGTAGTTGTTACTGTTTTAGAGCTGCCTTGTCGTGTAGTTGTTACTGTTTTAGAGCTGCCTTGTCGTGTAGTTGTTACTGTTTTAGAGCTGCCTTGTCGTGTAGTTGTTACTGTTTTAGAGCTGCCTTGTCGTGTATCTGTTACTGTTTTAGAGCTGCCTTGTCGTGTAGCTGTTACTGTTCTAGAGCTGCCTTGTCGTGTAGTTGTTACTGTTTTAGAGCTGCCTTGTCGTGTAGTTGTTACTGTTTTAGAGCTGCCTTGTCGTGTAGCTGTTACTGTTTTAGAGCTGCCTTGTCGTGTAGTTGTTACTGTTTTAGAGCTGCCTTGTCGTGTAGTTGTTACTGTTTTAGAGCTGCCTTGTCGTGTAGCTGTTACTGTTTTATAGCTGCCTTGTCGTGTATCTGTTACTGTTCTAGAGCTGCCTTGTCGTGTAGTTGTTACTGTTCTAGAGCTGCCTTGTCGTGTAGTTGTTACTGTTTTAGAGCTGCCTTGTCGTGTAGTTGTTACTGTTCTAGAGCTGCCTTGTTGTGTAGTTGTTACTGTTTTAGAGCTGCCTTGTCGTGTATCTGTTACTGTTTTAGAGCTGCCTTGTCGTGTATCTGTTACTGTTCTAGAGCTGCCTTGTCGTGTAGTTGTTACTGTTCTAGAGCTGCCTTGTCGTGTAGTTGTTACTGTTTTAGAGCTGCCTTGTCGTGTAGTTGTTACTGTTTTAGAGCTGCCTTGTCGTGTAGTTGTTACTGTTCTAGAGCTGCCTTGTCGTGTAGTTGTTACTGTTTTAGAGCTGCCTTGTCGTGTATCTGTTACTGTTTTATAGCTGCCTTGTCGTGTAGTTGTTACTGTTCTAGAGCTGCCTTGTCGTGTAGTTGTTACTGTTTTAGAGCTGCCTTGTCGTGTATCTGTTACTGTTTTATAGCTGCCTTGTCGTGTAGTTGTTACTGTTCTAGAGCTGCCTTGTCGTGTAGTTGTTACTGTTTTAGAGCTGCCTTGTCGTGTATCTGTTACTGTTTTAGAGCTGCCTTGTCGTGTATCTGTTACTGTTTTAGAGCTGCCTTGTCGTGTAGTTGTTACTGTTCTAGAGCTGCCTTGTCGTGTAGTTGTTACTGTTTTGGGTGTATCAAGATAAGTTTATTTCAGGCAGATCTCAATGAAATCATTATTATCTTTATCTGTCCTGAAGGCCAAAGTGAAGCCTCACAGAACGTTCCGGTTCAACGAGTGTGTGTGCACGCCGTACAACGCTGACTTTGACGGGGACGAGATGAACCTTCACCTTCCCCAGACAGAGGAGGCCAAGGCTGAAGCCCTGGTGCTGATGGGGGTTAGTGTCACCTGCCCTGCTTCACCTTTAGACTCCTGCAGCACACCTCACACCCCCACACCTCACACCCCCACACCTTGCACCCCCACACACCTTGCACCCCCACACACCTCACACCCCCACACACCTCACACCCCCACACCTCACATCCCTACACACCTCACACCCCCCACACACCTCACACCCCTACACACCTCACACACCTCACACACCTCACACCCCTACACCCCCACATCCCTACACACCTCACACCCCCACACACCTCACACCCCCACACCTCACATCCCTACACACCTCTCACACCCCCACACCTCACATCCCTCACACCCCTCACACCCCACACCCCCACACACCTCACACCCCCACACCTCACATCCCTACACACCTCACACCCCCACACACCTCACACCCCCACACCTCACACCCCTACACACCTCACACCCCCACACACCTCACACCCCCACACCTCACATCCCTACACACCTCACACCCCCCACACCCCTACACACCTCACACACCTCACACCCCTACCTACCTACACACCTCACACCCCTACACACCCCACACCCCTACACCCCTACCTACCTCACACCCCTACACCCCTCACACACCTCACACCCCTACACACCTCACACCCCCACACCCCCACACACCTCACACCCCCACACAACTCACACACCTCACACCCCTACCTACCTCACACCCCCACACACCTCACACCCCTACCTACCTCACACACCTCACACCCCTACACACCTCACACCTCCCACCTCACACACCTCACACCCCCACACACCTCACACCCCCACACACCTCACACCCCTACACACCTCACACCCCTACACCCTCACCCCACACACCTCACACCCCTACCTACCTCACACCCCCTACCTACCTCACACCCCCACACACCTCACACCCCTACCTACCTCACACACCTCACACCCCCACACACCTCACACCCCTACCTACCTCACACACCTCACACCCCTACACGCTGTACAGCCCCCCCTACACCTACACCGCCCCAGAGTCCACCCCTACACCGCCCCAGAGTCCACCCCTACACCGCCCCAGAGTCCACCCCTACACCGCCCCAGAGTCCACCCCTACACCGCCCCAGAGTCCACCCCTACACCGCCCCAGAGTCCACCCCTACACCGCCCCAGAGTCCACCCCTACACCGCCCCAGAGTCCACCCCTACACCGCCCCAGAGTCCACCCCTACACCGCCCCAGAGTCCACCCCTACACCGCCCCAGAGTCCACCCCTACACCGCCCCAGAGTCCACCCCTACACCGCCCCAGAGTCCACCCCTACTCCGCCCCAGAGTCCACCCCTACACCGCCCCAGAGTCCACCTCTACACCGCCACACAGTCCACCTCTACACCGCCCCACAGTCCTCCCCTACACTTCTCCTCTCTGTCACTCAGTCTTTCAAAGCCCAGGTTTAAACTAAAACCTGTACAGCCGAGGTTCTACTTTTCCCTCTGACCGATACTTTTCTCATTTCTCTTTGTCTCTTTTCCTCCAGACCAAAGCCAACCTGGTGACCCCCAGGAACGGAGAGCCTCTGATTGCTGCTATTCAAGACTTTCTGACAGGTCAGCCATTGTGTTACAGCAATAGCCAATCGTTGTTTGTCGCAGCAGGGCCTGACAGCCAATCAAATGGCTCATTTGTCGGATGATTGAGGTCCTTTGACGTCTGTATTAGTGAGTGTCTCAAACTGCTCGTTGTTAGGTGGAGAAAGGTTTTGACACGGTGATCATGTGATCAACCTGATGGAAGATGTCTCCCTGGCGCTCTCCCATCTGTTCACTACATTAGATAGATGTGTCACAGCTCGTCTCATCATAACGATGTCATCTGTTCACTACATTAGATAGATGTTGTCACAGCTCGTCTCATCATAACGACGTCATCTGTTCACTACATTAGATAGATGTTACAGCTCGTCTCATCATAACGATGTCATCTGTTCACTACATTAGATAGATGTTGTCACAGCTCGTCTCATCATAACGATGTCATCTGTTCACTACATTAGATAGATGTTGTCACAGCTCGTCTCATCATAACGATGTCATCTGTTCACTACATTAGATAGATGTGTCACAGCTCGTCTCATCATAACGATGTCATCTGTTCACTACATTAGATAGATGTTGTCACAGCTCGTCTCATCATAACGATGTCATCTGTTCACTACATTAGATAGATGTTGTCACAGCTCGTCTCATCATAACGATGTCATCTGTTCACTACATTAGATAGATGTTGTCACAGCTCGTCTCATCATAACGATGTCGTCTGTTCACTACATTTGATAGATGTGTCACAGCTCGTCTCATCATAACGATGTCATCTGTTCACTACATTAGATAGATGTTGTCACAGCTCGTCTCATCATAACGATGTCATCTGTTCACTACATTAGATAGATGTCACAGCTCGTCTCATCATAACGATGTCATCTGTTCACTACATTAGATAGATGTGTCACAGCTCGTCTCATCATAACGATGTCGTCTGTTCACTACATTAGATAGATGTCACAGCTCGTCTCATCATAACGACGTCATCTGTTCACTACATTAGATAGATGTCACAGCTCGTCTCATCATAACGATGTCATCTGTTCACTACATTAGATAGATGTGTCACAGCTCGTCTCATCATAACGACGTCATCTGTTCACTACATTAGATAGATGTTGTCACAGCTCGTCTCATCATAACGATGTCGTCTGTTCACTACATTAGATAGATGTCACAGCTCGTCTCATCATAACGACGTCATCTGTTCACTACATTAGATAGATGTCACAGCTCGTCTCATCATAACGATGTCATCTGTTCACTACATTAGATAGATGTGTCACAGCTCGTCTCATCATAACGACGTCATCTGTTCACTACATTAGATAGATGTTGTCACAGCTCGTCTCATCATAACGATGTCATCTGTTCACTACATTAGATAGATGTTGTCACAGCTCGTCTCATCATAACGATGTCATCTGTTCACTACATTAGATAGATGTGTCACAGCTCGTCTCATCATAACGATGTCATCTGTTCACTACATTAGATAGATGTCACAGCTCGTCTCATCATAACGATGTCGTCTGTTCACTACATTAGATAGATGTCACAGCTCGTCTCATCATAACGATGTCATCTGTTCACTACATTAGATAGATGTGTCACAGCTCGTCTCATCATAACGATGTCATCTGTTCACTACATTAGATAGATGTGTCACAGCTCGTCTCATCATAACGATGTCGTCTGTTCACTACATTAGATAGATGTCACAGCTCGTCTCATCATAACGATGTCATCTGTTCACTACATTAGATAGATGTGTCACAGCTCGTCTCATCATAACGACGTCATCTGTTCACTACATTAGATAGATGTTGTCACAGCTCGTCTCATCATAACGATGTCATCTGTTCACTACATTAGATAGATGTCACAGCTCGTCTCATCATAACGATGTCATCTGTTCACTACATTAGATAGATGTCACAGCTCGTCTCATCATAACGATGTCATCTGTTCACTACATTTGATAGATGTTGTCACAGCTCGTCTCATCATAACGATGTCGTCTGTTCACTACATTAGATAGATGTTGTCACAGCTCGTCTCATCATAACGACGTCATCTGTTCACTACATTAGATAGATGTGTCACAGCTCGTCTCATCATAACGACGTCATCTGTTCACTACATTAGATAGATGTTGTCACAGCTCGTCTCATCATAACGACGTCATCTGTTCACTACATTTGATAGATGTGTCACAGCTCGTCTCATCATAACGATGTCATCTTCGTTATACAGCTGCTTTGCTTGTGTTTATCCAGATTGGGACCTCTTGTTAAATCAACACCTTGATGGGGCTTCTTCATACTGACTTTATTATCCACTAGGGTTTGACATTTTGAAACTGAATTCAGGAAGATGAACTTATGTCAAATATATATATTTTTTTACATGTTATGAAGGTACAGTCCCAGAGCTTTGGTCTGTTATGAAACATGGGAAAGTTATGCTTCTTTGACGTTTGATAGACGTGTTATCCCAATATGGAGACGGGTAGGAGAAAAATGCCCTTCAATGAGTTTCCCACTTTCTACAGAACACTTGTTTCTTTACGTCCATTCAGCATTGTTCGCACCCTCTTAAGCCCCACCCATTTATTCATGAGTCAGCGTGGCGTTGTCCTCCAGAAAGTGGTCTCTCTGTCAGTGGCGGTTGGTGACGTTTAACATGAAGGAGGGCGACTTTTATTTTTAATGAGCTTGGCCTTATTTCTATTACAGCATATTGGATGACTGTCATTCATATTCATATTCACCCAGTTCAATGTAACAGTGATAGGTTTAGGTTACTGTCATTCATATTCACCCAGTTCAATGTAACAGTGATAGGTTTAGGTTACTGTCATTCATATTCACCCAGTTCAATGTAACAGTGATAGGTTTAGGTTACTGTCATTCATATTCACCCAGTTCAATGTAACAGTGATAGGTTTAGGTTACTGCCATTCATATTCACCCAGTTCAATGTAACAGTGATAGGTTTAGGTTACTGTCATTCATATTCACCCAGTTCAATGTAACAGTGATAGGTTTAGGTTACTGTCATTCATATTCACCCAGTTCAATGTAACAGTGATAGGTTTAGGTTACTGTCATTCATATTCACCCAGTTCAATGTAACAGTGATAGGTTTAGGTTACTGTCATTCATATTCACCCAGCTCAATGTAACAGTGATAGGTTTAGGTTACTGTCATTCATATTCCATTCGCCCAGTTCAATGTAACAGTGATAGGTTTAGGTTACTGTCATTCATATTCCATTCGCCCAGTTCAATGTAACAGTGATAGGTTTAGGTTACTGTCATTCATATTCACCCAGTTCAATGTAACAGTGATAGGTTTAGGTTACTGTCATTCATATTCCATTCGCCCAGTTCAATGTAACAGTGATAGGTTTAGGTTACTGTCATTCATATTCACCCAGTTCAGTGTAACAGTGATAGGTTTAGGTTACTGTCATTCATATTCCATTCGCCCAGTTCAATGTAACAGTGATAGGTTTAGGTTACTGTCATTCATATTCACCCAGTTCAATGTAACAGTGATAGGTTTAGGTTACTGTCATTCATATTCACCCAGGTAAAATGTAGCAGTGATAGGTTTAGGTTACTGTCATTCATATTCACCCAGTTCAATGTAACAGTGATAGGTTTAGGTTACTGCCATTCATATTCACCCAGTTCAATGTAACAGTGATAGGTTTAGGTTACTGTCATTCATATTCCATTCGCCCAGTTCAATGTAACAGTGATAGGTTTAGGTTACTGTCATTCATATTCACCCAGTTCAATGTAACAGTGATAGGTTTAGGTTACTGTCATTCATATTCACCCAGTTCAATGTAACAGTGATAGGTTTAGGTTACTGCCATTCATATTCACCCAGTTCAATGTAACAGTGATAGGTTTAGGTTACTGCCATTCATATTCACCCAGTTCAATGTAACAGTGATAGGTTTAGGTTACTGTCATTCATATTCACCCAGTTCAATGTAACAGTGATAGGTTTAGGTTACTGTCATTCATATTCACCCAGTTCAATGTAACAGTGATAGGTTTAGGTTACTGTCATTCATATTCACCCAGTTCAATGTAACAGTGATAGGTTTAGGTTACTGTCATTCATATTCACCCAGTTCAATGTAACAGTGATAGGTTTAGGTTACTGCCATTCATATTCACCCAGTTCAATGTAACAGTGATAGGTTTAGGTTACTGTCATTCATATTCCATTCGCCCAGTTCAATGTAACAGTGATAGGTTTAGGTTACTGTCATTCATATTCACCCAGTTCAATGTAACAGTGATAGGTTTAGGTTACTGTCATTCATATTCACCCAGTTCAATGTAACAGTGATAGGTTTAGGTTACTGCCATTCATATTCACCCAGTTCAATGTAACAGTGATAGGTTTAGGTTACTGCCATTCATATTCACCCAGTTCAATGTAACAGTGATAGGTTTAGGTTACTGTCATTCATATTCACCCAGTTCAATGTAACAGTGATAGGTTTAGGTTACTGTCATTCATATTCACCCAGTTCAATGTAACAGTGATAGGTTTAGGTTACTGTCATTCATATTCACCCAGTTCAATGTGACATTGATAGGTTTAGGCTACTACACGATACTCACATTTTCCCTATACCCATCATGAGGTTGCTACAACCTAGCCTATGAATGAAAGTTTACAACAGGTTGAGAGAAATGTGAGTAATCAAAGTGACCGACATTGGCACATTCAGTAACGCCCTGCACACTCCTGCCTGCATCTAGCTGACCTAGGGTGTAATCATTAGTCCAAAGGTTGCAAATGAGAGTTTCTATTGGACAAATTCAATTATGTTTATCATTTTCGTTCCGCTTGCTTCCGTTTTTAAGAATTGGTTTTCAACAGAATCAATGGAATGAATACACCCCTGATCACACGCAAACACAGTTCACTTTCATAGCCACCACATACAAACAGCATGAACATTTTGCTCGTTGTATAATTCCTTCTTGCATCTATGCGCTCTTCTCCTCATCTTTTCCCTTCGCTTGTGGACTTCAGTGCACAACACATCAGCTGTCTGTGACCAGGCGGAAAAAAACTTTCCAAGCCAAACCTTCATATCGTTAATCACTACACACAGCCTACATCGTTGTCACCATATTAGCTAACGATGTTAGTAACGTCATAGTCAACATTGCTACTAGAACTAACGCGTTAGTAATCCCGCTAAAATCATGCAGTGCAGTCAGCAAGCAGTTTAGCAGTTACACCGGTGGGCCCCGGTGGCAATAAATTAATAAAACCAAAAGCTTACCTTGACTTGAAAGAGTTCCAGTGTTGAACTGTCATAGCCAGCTAGCTTACATAGCATCCCTATCTGTTTGAGCGGGTGTTTGAGTAGGCTAAACTAGCTAGCTGCTTTCGCTAGCTAAGTGAAAGTGAAAAAAATACAACTAAATATAGCTGTCTTGCTCTCTCTCACTCTCTCTCTGTTGCTTCTCCTTCATTAACTAAATGAATTTGTTCAAAACTGTTCAACGTTTCTTTCTCTCTCTTTGAGTCAACTACCACATTTTATACACTGCAGTGCTAGCTAGCTGTAGCTTATCCTTTCAGTACTAGATTCATTCTCTGATCCTTTGATTGGGTGAACAACATTTTCAGTTCATACTGCATAAGTTCTAATAGGTTAAAGAACATCCTCTGGAAGTTGTAATAATTACTGTGTAAGTCTATGGAAGGAGGTGAGAACCATGAGACTCCTAGGTGTTCTATTGAAGTCAATGTACCCAGAGGAGGACAGAAGCTAGCTGTCCTCCGGCTACACCATGGTGCTACCCTACAGAGTGCTGTGGAAGTTACTGTAGACCTTCATCGCAAAACAGTGTATTTTAATCAATTATTTGGTGACGTGAATATATTTAGTACAGTTTAATCTAAAAATATTCACTATTTGAGGCTCCTCTGCTCTCTATTATCCCCCCTCCATTATCAGCCAATCACGGAGCCTGTCTTTCTCCCTATAGAGCTCAGTGCTTTACTCCTTGGCTAAACTAGGCTCATAATATAACATTTTTATTCATATTTATGGATTCCAGACAAGTTTGTAATTAAGTCATATGAAAGTTCACACGTTCAAGAAGGCTTTTCTGCAACGAAAAAAAATAATATATTTTGTTTTTTTACGTCTGTACTGTAAAGTAGGAAATAGACTCAAATGCCTACGATCCTGAATCCGGCCACATATAGCAATGTCAAAATGTCATCTTTGTATTTATCATATTTGGAGAAAGTGTAGCCTAATATTTCTTAGGCTATTTCTTAGGAAGACAATAGCTGTATGTTTCACACTCCACATTTCAACACCCTACTCTTCTCCTCTCTCGCCTTTCTTCTCAGGAGCCTACCTGTTGACCCTGAAGGACACTTTCTTCGATAGGTCTAAAGCCTGCCAGATAGTGGCCTCTATCCTGGTGGGGGTGGATGAGAAGATCAAGATAGCTCTCCCACACCCTGCCATACTCAAGGTACAGCTCTCCCACACCCTGCCATACTCAAGGTACAGCTCTCCCACACCCTGCCATACTCAAGGTACGGCTCTCCCACACCCTGCCATACTCAAGGTACGGCTCTCCCACACCCTGCCATACTCAAGGTACGGCTCTCCCACACCCTGCCATACTCAAGGTACGGCTCTCCCACACCCTGCCATACTCAAGGTACGGCTCTCCCACACCCTGCCATACTCAAGGTACGGCTCTCCCACACCCTGCCATACTCAAGGTACAGCTCTCCCACACCCTGGCATACTCAAGGTACAGCTCTCCCACACCCTGGCATACTCAAGGTACGGCTCTCCTTGGTTCAACTGAATGATGGGACTGGATATTGGGCCGACATCTGTTGTTCTCTGTCGTGAGGGGAAAACATCTAGAAAGTCACTGGGAGTCATATAGAGTGACTTTAGTAGTTTAATACAGTTGGTCTGAAAGTCACTGGGAGTCATACAGCGTGACTTTCTTTAGTAGTTAAATATCAGTGGTCTGCAACTCGTCAATCATTTGGGTGTTGGTCTTTCTGTTGTCAGTCCGCCATGACTCTGTTGTCAGTCCGCCATGACTCTGTTGTCAGTCCGTCATGACTCTGTTGTCAGTCCGTCATGACTCTGTTGTCAGTCCGTCATGACTCTGTTGTCAGTCCGTCATGACTCTGTTGTCAGTCCGTCATGACTCTGTTGTCAGTCCGTCATGACTCTGTTGTCAGTCCGTCATGACTCTGTTGTCAGTCCGTCATGACTCTGTTGTCAGTCCGTCATGACTCTGTTGTCAGTCCGTCATGACTCTGTCGTCAGTCCGTCATGACTCTGTCGTCAGTCCGTCATGACTCTGTCGTCAGTCCGTCATGACTCTGTCGTCAGTCCGTCATGACTCTGTCGTCAGTCCGTCATGACTCTGTCGTCAGTCCGTCATGACTCTGTCGTCAGTCCGTCATGACTCTGTCGTCAGTCCGTCATGACTCTGTCGTCAGTCCGTCATGACTCTGTCGTCAGTCCGTCATGACTCTGTCGTCAGTCCGTCATGACTCTGTCGTCAGTCCGTCATGACTCTGTCGTCAGTCCGTCATGACTCTGTCGTCAGTCCGTCATGACTCTGTCGTCAGTCCGTCATGACTCTGTCGTCAGTCCGTCATGACTCTGTCGTCAGTCCGTCATGACTCTGTCGTCAGTCCGTCAGTCCGTCATGACTCTGTCGTCTGTTGTCAGTCCGTCATGACTCTGTCGTCTGTTGTCAGTCCGTCATGACTCTGTCGTCTGTTGTCAGTCCGTCATGACTCTGTCGTCTGTTGTCAGTCCGTCATGACTCTGTCGTCTGTTGTCAGTCCGTCATGACTCTGTCGTCTGTTGTCAGTCCGTCATGACTCTGTTGTCTGTTGTTAGCTCATGACTCTGTTGTCTGTTGTTAGCTCATGACTCTGTTGTCTGTTGTCAGCCCATGACTCTGTGGACAGGGAAGCAGCTCTTTGGTCTGATCCTGAAGCCCAGTAAGGACTGTCCAGTCAAGGCCAACCTGAGGACCAAGGGGAAACAGTACAGCGGCAAAGGAGAGGACCTCTGCAGCAACGACTCCTGTGAGTTCCTCCTCATGCCTCTCTAGTGTCTTCATCCATAAAATACATATCATCTGATTCAATTATTCAGATTTAAATATAATTGTATTACTATAATCAGATTCAACGATTCTGATTCATTATTCCAAAACTATGATTATCTGTCTCTCTCTGTCTCTGTGTCTCTCTCTGTCTCTGTGTCTCTCTCTGTCTCTCTCTGTCTCTCTCTGTGTCTCTGTGTCTTTCTCTCTGTGTATCTGTGTCTCTCTCTGTGTCTCTGTGTCTCTCTCTGTCTCTCTCTGTCTCTCTCTGTGTCTCTGTGTCTTTCTCTCTGTGTATCTGTGTCTCTCTCTGTCTCTGTGTCTCTCTCTGTCTCTCTCTGTCTCTCTCTGTGTCTCTGTGTCTTTCTCTCTGTGTCTCTCTCTGTGTCTCTGTGTCTCTCTCTCTCTCTGTCTGTCTCTGTGTATATCTCTCTCTCTCTCTGTGTGTCTCTCTCTGTCTGTCAGTCGTGGTGATCCAGAACAGTGAGTTGATGTGTGGTACCATGGATAAGGGCACGTTGGGCTCTGGCTCCAAGAAGAACATATTCTACATCCTGCTGAGAGACTGGGGGCAGCTGGAGGCAGCCAACGCCATGTCTCGCCTGGCCCGCATCGCGCCTACATACCTCTGTACGTCCACCGCCGCCCGTACTGACACGTTCTCTTCTGTCAATACTTCAAAGATGCTATACTGACCTGCAGTTCACTGATGCTGTACTGTGATCTAATTATATAATAGTAATATACTGTAGGTTTACATCCCTTTATGGATAATGCTTTGAACATGATGTACTGTGATCTAATTATATAATAGTAATATACTGTAGGTTTACATCCCTTTATGGATAATGCTTTGAACATGATGTACTGTGATCTAATTATATAATAGTAATATACTGTAGGTTTACATCCCTTTCTGATAATGCTTTGAACATGCTGTACTGTGAGCTAATGCTATATAATGGTAATATACGGTAGGTTTACATCCCTTTATGGATAATGCTTTGAACATGCTGTACTGTGATATAATTATATAATAGTAATATACTGTAGGTTTACATCCCTTTCTGATAATGCTTTGAACATGCTGTACTGTGAGCTAATTATATAATAGTAATATACTGTAGGTTTACATCCCTTTCTGATAATGCTTTGAACATGCTGTACTGTGAGCTAATGCTATATAATGGTAATATACGGTAGGTTTACATCCCTTTATGGATAATGCTTTGAACATGCTGTACTGTGATATAATTATATAATAGTAATATACTGTAGGTTTACATCCCTTTCTGATAATGCTTTGAACATGCTGTACTGTGAGCTAATTATATAATAGTAATATACTGTAGGTTTACATCCCTTTCTGATAATGCTTTGAACATGCTGTACTGTGAGCTAATGCTATATAATGGTAATATACGGTAGGTTTACATCCCTTTATGGATAATGCTTTGAACATGCTGTACTGTGATATAATTATATAATAGTAATATACTGTAGGTTTACATCCCTTTCTGATAATGCTTTGAACATGCTCAATACTAAATGCGTTCTCATACTTTACAATGCTTGTTTTAGTTTGCTCGCTTTAGTTTTCCCGTTGCCCAACATTTGGCTACAGTGTGCCCTACTGAACATGACCGTTATAAAACCTTGCAGCCAACCGGGGTTTCTCCATCGGTATTGGTGACGTGACCCCAGGCCAGGGTCTGCTGAAGGCCAAACAGAACCTGCTGGACGAAGGCTATGCCAAGTGTGACGAGTACATCGAGGCCCTGAAGACTGGCAAACTGCAGCAACAGCCAGGCTGCACGGCTGAGGAGACGCTGGAGGTACACCCTAGACTAGATAACTCTTAGCTTAGTCACTTCTCTCAATTTGATGCGGCAGGATTCAGGATCCACTGCTGAGGAGACCGTGGAGATACTATAAACACAAGATAACCAATCAGATTAGTATCCTTTTACATTTCCTGGAGTCAACTGGAGCCTTTTCAGTGGTGTTTTTTGCAAAAGGATATAGTTAAGCACAATGATGACGTCTCCCTTCACCTGAAGCCTGTCTTTACCTCAAGCTTGGTCCAAACTGAATCAATCCCCCACCCCCCTTAAACTAGCTGATATTTCTGGTATCCCCAAATCAAACACCCCCCTTAAACTAGCTGATATTTCTGGTATCCCCAAATCAAACACCCCCCTTAAACTAGCTGATATTTCTGGTATCCCCAAATCAACCCCCCCCCCCCCCCCCCCCTTAAACTAGCTGTTATTTCTGGTATCCCCAAATCAAACACCCCCCCCCCCCCTTAAACTAGCTGTTATTTCTGGTATCCCCAAATCAAACAGCCCCTTAAACCAGCTGTTATTTCTGGTATCCCCAAATCAAACAGCCCCCTTAAACTAGCTGATATTTCTGGTATCCCCAAATCAAACAGCCCCTTAAACCAGCTGTTATTTCTGGTATCCCCAAATCAAACAGCCCCCTTAAACCAGCTGTTATTTCTGGTATCCCCAAATCAAACAGCCCCCTTAAACTAGCTGATATTTCTGGTATCCCCAAATCAAACAGCCCCCTTAAACTAGCTGATATTTCTGGTATCCCCAAATCAAACACCCCCCCCTTAAACCAGCTGATATTTCTGGTATCCCCAAATCAAACACCCCCCCCCCCCCCCCCCCCCCTTAAACCAGCTGATATTTCTGGTATCCCCAAATCAAACACCCCCCTTACACCAGCTGATATTTCTGGTATCCCCAAATCAAACACCCCCCCCCCCCCCTTAAACTAGTTGATATTTCTGGTATCCCCAAATCAAACACCCCCCCCCCCCCCCCCCTTAAACCAGCTGATATTTCTGGTATCCCCAAATCAAACACCCCCCCCCCCCCTTAAACCAGCTGATATTTCTGGTATCCCCAAATCAAACAGCCACCATGAGCTTTGCTCCTTCTAGACCAGCTACTGTATCTATTGTCTGGTGCTCCTTCTAGACCAGCTACTGTATCTATTGTCTGGTGCTCCTTCTAGACCAGCTACTGTATCTATTGTCTGGTGCTCCTTCTAGACCAGCTACTGTATCTATTGTCTGGCGCTCCTTCTAGACCAGCTACTGTATCTATTGTCTGGTGCTCCTTCTAGACCAGCTACTGTATCTATTGTCTGGTGCTCCTTCTAGACCAGCTACTGTATCTATTGTCTGGTGCTCCTTCTAGACCAGCTACTGTATCTATTGTCTGGCGCTCCTTCTAGACCAGCTACTGTATCTATTGTCTGGCGCTCCTTCTAGACCAGCTACTGTATCTATTGTCTGGTGCTCCTTCTAGACCAGCTACTGTATCTATTGTCTGGCGCTCCTTCTAGACCAGCTACTGTATCTATTGTCTGGCGCTCCTTCTAGACCAGCTACTGTATCTATTGTCTGGCTGATGTCTGGTGCTCCGTCTAGACCAGCTACTGTATCTATTGTCTGGCTGATGTCTGGTGCTCCTTCTAGACCAGCTACTGTATCTATTGTCTGGTTGATGTCTGGTGCTCCTTCTAGACCAGCTACTTTAGTCTGGTGGCCTTTTGAAAGCAGGTAGGTCATCATCTCTGCTTCAGACTGATGTGAGGAGGAGAGATAGCACTTTCTTTTGTAATGGAGGTGTATCTATTACCTGTGGTTTAGAGTGATAATGATGTGTCTCTCAACAGGCCCTCATCCTGAAGGAGCTATCTGTTATCAGAGACCATGCCGGCAGCGCCTGCCTCAGAGAACTGGACAAGACCAACAGTCCTCTGATTATGGCTCTGTGTGGCTCCAAAGGTAGGTCAACTAACCAGCCGCGGAGGTTTAAATGCTGCCTTTACCACACACACACGGTCACACACACACACGGTCACACACACATACACTAATCACATGTCAGGAGCTCTGCCTGTACACACTTCTAATAATAAGGACTAAGTGGTTCTTATTCACTTCAACTAAGACTTCCTGATTCGCTCGGATTTTATTGGCCGTTAGAGCGCTGTTGTCATGGGAACAGCTAGGTTATACTTTAACGTTTGTTTTATGGATTATTAGGGGCTAGTACTGACCTGTAGCTGACCTGTATGCTAATATAGCCATTATAATTGCCTTATTTCATTTTCTCCCTGCTTTAGGCTCTTTCATTATCTGTTTATGGTAGGATGTACAGTATAGTTTATAGAACAGGACTAAAAACTATGCTCAATGGAGATTCTCCACAGATTTCAAAAGCTTAGTCTGTGTCTGGGAAACCAGCCCATGGGTTTAAGGCTGTGGTCGGCGACAGGCTGCCCGCGGGCCAAAACCGGCCTGCAACTTTCTTTTCCTAAAAAATGACTGTAAAATCACCAGGAATTCAGCTAAAAAATGAGTTTAATTTAGGAAATCTGTTCTCAAGTATTCCAACGAAGAAAGAAAAAAGAGAAGTGATCAAGGTGTGACATTATTTTGGGTCTTAGTTGTCAATTTGCAGTGATCAAAATGATTATAGTTACGTTCAGGCCCTCCCGACCATTCACTCCGCCAAAAATCAGCCCCCGGGGCTGAATCTAGTCTCCCTCCCCCTGGTTCTAGTCTCCCTCCCCCTGGTTCTAGTCTCCCTCCCCCTGGTTCTAGTCTCCCTCCCCCTGGTTCTAGTCTCCCTCCCCCTGGTTCTAGTCTCCCTCCCCCTGGTTCTAGTCTCCCTCCCCCTGGTTCTAGTCTCCCTCCCCCTGGTTCTAGTCTCCCTCCCCCTGGTTCGAGTCTCCCTCCCCCTGGTTCTAGTCCCCCTGGTTCTAGTCTCCCTGGTTCTAGTCTCCCTGGTTCTAGTCTCCCTGGTTCTAGTCTCCCTGGTTCTAGTCTCCCTGGTTCTAGTCCCCCTGGTTCTAGTCTCCCTGGTTCTAGTCTCCCTGGTTCTAGTCTCCCTCCCCCTGGTTCTAGTCTCCCTCCCCCTGGTTCTAGTCTCCCTCCCCCTGGTTCTAGTCTCCCTCCCCCTGGTTCTAGTCTCCCTCCCCCTGGTTCTAGTCTCCCTCCCCCTGGTTCGAGTCTCCCTCCCCCTGGTTCTAGTCCCCCTGGTTCTAGTCTCCCTGGTTCTAGTCTCCCTGGTTCTAGTCTCCCTGGTTCTAGTCTCCCTGGTTCTAGTCTCCCTGGTTCTAGTCCCCCTGGTTCTAGTCCCCCTGGTTCTAGTCCCCCTGGTTCTAGTCTCCCCACCCCTGGTTCTAGTCTCCCTCCCCCTGGTTCTAGTCTCCCTGGTTCTAGTCTCCCTGGTTCTAGTCTCCCTGGTTCTAGTCTCCCTGGTTCTAGTCCCCCTGGTTCTAGTCCCCCTGGTTCTAGTCTCCCTCCCCCTGGTTCTAGTCTCCCTCCCCCTGGTTCTAGTCTCCCTCCCCCTGGTTCTAGTCTCTCTCCCCCTGGTTCTAGTCTCTCTCCCCCTGGTTCTAGTCTCTCTCCCCCTGGTTCTAGTCTCCCTGGTTCTAGTCTCCCTGGTTCTAGTCTCCCTGGTTCTAGTCTCCCTGGTTCTAGTCTCCCTGGTTCTAGTCTCCCTGGTTCTAGTCTCCCTGGTTCTAGTCCCCCTGGTTCTAGTCTCCCTCCCCCTGGTTCTAGTCTCCCTGGTTCTAGTCTCCCTGGTTCTAGTCTCCCTGGTTCTAGTCTCCCTCCCCCTGGTTCTAGTCTCCCTCCCCCTGGTTCTAGTCTCCCTGGTTCTAGTCTCCCTGGTTCTAGTCTCCCTGGTTCTAGTCCCCCTGGTTCTAGTCCCCCTGGTTCTAGTCCCCCTGGTTCTAGTCTCCCTGGTTCTAGTCTCCCTCCCCCTGGTTCTAGTCTCCCTCCCCCTGGTTCTAGTCTCCCTCCCCCTGGTTCTAGTCTCCCTCCCCCTGGTTCTAGTCTCCCTCCCCCTGGTTCTAGTCTCCCTCCCCCTGGTTCTAGTCTCCCTGGTTCTAGTCTCCCCCCCCTGGTTCTAGTCTCCCTCCCCCTGGTTCTAGTCTCCCTCCCCCTGGTTTAAGGTAAACAAGTTGGTGTAATGCTAATGCCCTTAAATCCTTTTCCCATCACGTCTCTTCTCCCTGCTGTAGACTCTCATCAACATCTCTCCATCATTATGTCTCTTCTCCCTGCTGTAGACTCATCAACATCTCTTCATCATTATGTCTCTTCTCCCTGCTGTAGACTCTCATCATCTCTCCATCATCATGTCTCTTCTCCCTGCTGTAGACTCTCATCAACATCTCTCCATCATTATGTCTCTTCTCCCTGCTCTAGACTCTCATCAACATCTCTCCATCATTATGTCTCTTCTCCCTGCTGTAGACTCTCATCATCTCTCCATCATTATGTCTCTTCTCCCTGCTGTAGACTCATCAACATCTCTCCATCATTATGTCTCTTCTCCCTGCTGTAGACTCTCATCATCAACATCTCTCCATCATTATGTCTCTTCTCCCTGCTGTAGACTCTCATCATCATCTCTCCATCATTATGTCTCTTCTCCCTGCTGTAGACTCTCATCATCATCTCTCCATCATTATGTCTCTTCTCCCTGCTGTAGACTCTCATCATCATCTCTCCATCATCATGTCTCTTCTCCCTGCTGTAGACTCTCATCAACATCTCTCCATCATTATGTCTCTTCTCCCTGCTGTAGACTCTCATCAACATCTCTCCATCATCATGTCTCTTCTCCCTGCTGTAGACTCTCATCAACATCTCTCCATCATTATGTCTCTTCTCCCTGCTGTAGACTCTCATCAACATCTCTCCATCATTATGTCTCTTCTCCCTGCTGTAGACTCTCATCATCATCTCTCCATCATCATGTCTCTTCTCCCTGCTGTAGACTCTCATCAACATCTCTCCATCATTATGTCTCTTCTCCCTGCTGTAGACTCTCATCAACATCTCTCCATCATTATGTCTCTTCTCCCTGCTCTAGACTCTCATCATCATCTCTCCATCATCATGTCTCTTCTCCCTGCTGTAAACTCTCATCAACATCTCTCCATCATTATGTCTCTTCTCCCTGCTCTAGACTCTCATCAACATCTCTCCATCATGTCTCTTCTCCCTGCTGTAGACTCTCATCAACATCTCTCCATCATTATGTCTCTTCTCCCTGCTGTAGACTCATCAACATCTCTCCATCATCATGTCTCTTCTCCCTGCTGTAGACTCTCAACATCTCTCCATCATTATGTCTCTTCTCCCTGCTGTAGACTCATCAACATCTCTCCATCATTATGTCTCTTCTCCTTGCTCTAGACTCTTTCATCAACATCTCCATCATGTCTCTTCTCCCTGCTGTAGACTCTCATCATCATCTCTCCATCATTATGTCTCTTCTCCCTGCTGTAGACTCATCAACATCTCTCCATCATTATGTCTCTTCTCCCTGCTGTAGACTCTCATCAACATCTCTCCATCATTATGTCTCTTCTCCCTGCTGTAGACTCTCATCATCTCTTCATCATTATGTCTCTTCTCCCTGCTGTAGACTCTCATCATCAACATCTCTCCATCATTATGTCTCTTCTCCCTGCTGTAGACTCTCATCAACATCTCTCCATCATTATGTCTCTTCTCCCTGCTACATTTCTCATGTATTAATTGATTATGGGCAGTACTTGTACATGGTCCAACTCAGTGGTGTTGTGATTGAGAGTGTGATTCCCGGCCGAGTCATACCAATGAAAAATGGGACCTGGTGCATCTCTGCTTGTCCCTCTGCATTAAGGAAATAGATTGGGGCCCTGTGGTAGACTAGTGTCCTGTCCAGGGGGTGTACTGAGGAGATATACTAGTGTCCTGTCCAGGGGGTGTACTGAGGAGATGGACTAGTGTCCTGTCCAGGGGGTGTACTGAGGAGATAGACTAGTGTCCTGTCCAGGGGGTGTACTGAGGAGATAGACCAGTGTCCTGTCCAGGGGGTGTACTGAGGAGATGGACTAGTGTCCTGTCCAGGGGGTATACTGACGAGATGGACTAGTGTCCTGTCCAGGGGGTGTACTGAGGAGATAGACTAGTGTCCTGTCCAGGGGGTGTACTGAGGAGATAGACCTGTGTCCTGTCCAGGGGGTGTACTGAAGAGATGGACTAGTGTCCTGTCCAGGGGGTGTACTGGGGAGATAGACCTGTGTCCTGTCCAGGGGGTGTACTGAAGAGATGGACTAGTGTCCTGTCCAGGGGGTGTACTGGGGAGATAGACTAGTGTCCTGTCCAGGGGGTGTACTGAGGAGATGGACTAGTGTCTTGTCCAGGGGGTGTACTGAGGAGATAGACTAGTGTCCTGTCCAGGGGGTGTACTGAGGAGATAGACTAGTGTCCTGTCCAGGGGGTGTACTGACGAGATAGACTAGTGTCCTGTCCAGGGGGTGTACTGAGGAGATAGACTAGTGTCCTGTCCAGGGGGTGTACTGACGAGATAGACTAGTGCCCTGTCCAGGGGGTGGACTGAGGAGATAGACTAGTGCCCTGTCCAGGGGGTGTACTGAGGAGATGGACTAGTGTCTTGTCCAGGGGGTGTACTGAGGAGATAGACTAGTGTCCTGTCCAGGGGGTGTACTGAGGAGATAGACTAGTGTCCTGTCCAGGGGGTGTACTGAGGAGATAGACTAGTGTCCTGTCCAGGGGGTGTACTGGTACATCACGCTACAGAAACAGGAGATTCTACTCCTATGAGCCGTTCTGGCTGCTTACTTACCTGTATATGGTAGAAAGCTTAGGATTTCCTTTGTTTGTTTAAGGTGATGATTCAGTAATGCTAATGGTGTTATTTATTCATCCCTTTCTCTTTCCCCTCCTAGGATCCTTCATCAACATCTCCCAGATGATTGCCTGTGTGGGCCAGCAGGCTATAAGCGGCTCTCGAGTGCCCGACGGCTTCGAGAACCGCTCGCTGCCACACTTTGAGAAACACTCGAAAGTAAGATTCTGTAAGAACCTCTTAAGGCCTTTGTTAACCAGCTGAAATCACCGTTAGATCTGTCCAAAGTCTCAGGGCATGGTTTCATTCATTCATAACATGAAGATATTAGGGTGGGCTATCTCCCAAATGACACCCTATTTCATAGTGCACTCCTTTTGACCAGGGCACTGATGGGGTTCTGAAGAACTGGCACATTTTCAGCTTCCAGGAATTGTGACCAGATCCTTGCAACATGAGGCTGTGCTTTATCATGCTGAAACATGAGGAGATGGTGGTGGATCAATGGCACGACAATGGACCTCAGGATCTCGTCACGATATCTCTGTGCATTCAAATTGCCATCGATTAAAAGCAATTTGCATAACCCCATCACCACCGTGGGGGCACTCTGTTCACGACGTTGACATCAGCAAACCGCTCGCCCACACAACGCCGTACACGCTCGTCTGCCATCTGCCCAGGACAGTTGAAACCGGGATTAATCCGTGACGAGCACGCTTCTCCAGCGTGCCAGTGGCCGTCGATGTGAGCATTTGAAGTCGATTTATGATGCAGTCAACTGCAGTCAGGTCAAGACCCTGGTGAGGAAGAGGAGCACGCAGATGAGCTTTCCTGAGACGGTTTCTGACCGTTTGTGCAGACATTTTTCGGTTGTGCAAACCCACAGTTTCATCAGTTGTCTAGGTGCCTGGTCTCCGACGATCCCGTAGGTGACGAAACCAGGTGTGGAGATCCTCGGCTGGCGTGGTTACACGTGGTATGCAATTGTGTGCCCGGGTGGAAGTACTGCCAAATTCTCTAAAATGACGTTGGAGGCGGCTTAAGGTAGAGAAATTAACATTACATTTCTCTGGCAACAGCTCTGGTGGACATTCCTGCAGTCAGCATTAGGGTTTAATGGCAGGAACCCCGTTACAAAGATTTACTGGGATTTACCGCCCAAAACCTCTACATTTTTGGGGGGATAAATAACTGCGAGAAACCGGTAAATTATAATAAATTATTGATATGAACAGCATGAAATGGAACTGCTTAATTACATGCCATGTCTAAATCTGGCTTCTCTACGGCCTCTGCATGATGAATCAACGCTCAGGGCGGGGACAGGCGGCCCGTCTCGGGGCGGGGACAGGCGGCCCGTCTCGGGGCGGGGACAGGCGGCCCGTCTCGGGGCGGGGACAGTGGGCCCGTCTCGGGGCGGGGACAGGCGGCCCGTCTCGGGGCGGGGACAGTGGGCCCGTCTCGGGGCGGGGACAGGCGGCCCGTCTCGGGGCGGGGACAGACAGTCTGATTTACACATCTCCATCTGCTTTTGGGGATCACCTTATTCTTTGTTATTGTAAAGATATTTTTTAATTGCAGCTGCAGATGTTTTAAAACAGCCTATCACAGGCATATCGTTGTTTTAATTCAGTTTTAAAGCAGCCTATCACAGACATATCGTTGTTTAAAGCAGTTTTAAAGCAGCCTATCACAGGCATATCGTTGTTTTACAGCAGTTTTAAAGCAGTTTTAAAACATCCTATCACAGGCATATCGTTGCTTTGCATCAGTGGAGCGCTTTCTCAGTCTCTCTCTCTCTCCATCAAGTCCATTCAAATTGCATCCAACACAGATAATCCTCTTCTAGATTGATATATAGCCCCATTTTATAGAAGTCTGAGCCTACCTCTTTCAGGTAATAAATTCAATGCAGGATTAGCCTTATATTTAATGGGTTATAATAATCTTCTAACTGACAGCCTCGGTGTCTTGTGCAATATGCAGGAACCTGTCGGCCGCTGGTCTCCTTAAATAACACTCCTTACTTCTAGAAGTAAAAAATGGATGGGTCCATCACCCACCTGGTGTCCCAGGTCTAAATCAGACCCTGATCATTAATATCACCCACCTGGTGTCCCAGGTCTAAATCAGACCCTGATCATTGATATCACCCACCTGGTGTCCCAGGTCTAAATCAGGCCCTGACTAGAGGGGAACACTCCTAGGTGTCCCAGGTCTAAATCAGGCCCTGACTAGAGGGGAACACTCCTAGGTGTCCCAGGTCTAAATCAGGCCCTGACTAGAGGGGAACACTCCTAGGAGTCCCAGGTCTAAATCAGGCCCTGACTAGAGGGGAACACTCCTAGGAGTCCCAGGTCTAAATCAGGCCCTGACTAGAGGGGAACACTCCTAGGAGTCCCAGGTCTAAATCAGGCCCTGACTAGAGGGGAACACTCCTAGGAGTCCCAGGTCTAAATCAGGCCCTGACTAGAGGGGAACACTCCTAGGAGTCCCAGGTCTAAATCAGGCCCTGACTAGAGGGGAACACTCCTAGGAGTCCCAGGTCTAAATCAGGCCCTGACTAGAGGGGAACACTCCTAGGAGTCCCAGGTCTAAATCAGGCCCTGACTAGAGGGGAACACTCCTAGGAGTCCCAGGTCTAAATCAGGCCCTGACTAGAGGGGAACACTCCTAGGAGTCCCAGGTCTAAATCAGGCCCTGACTAGAGGGGAACACTCCTAGGAGTCCCAGGTCTAAATCAGGCCCTGACTAGAGGGGAACACTCCTAGGAGTCCCAGGTCTAAATCAGGCCCTGACTAGAGGGGAACACTCCTAGGAGTCCCAGGTCTAAATCAGGCCCTGACTAGAGGGGAACACTCCTAGGAGTCCCAGGTCTAAATCAGGCCCTGACTAGAGGGGAACACTCCTAGGAGTCCCAGGTCTAAATCAGGCCCTGACTAGAGGGGAACACTCCTAGGAGTCCCAGGTCTAAATCAGGCCCTGACTAGAGGGGAACACTCCTAGGAGTCCCAGGTCTAAATCAGGCCCTGACTAGAGGGGAACACTCCTAGGAGTCCCAGGTCTAAATCAGGCCCTGACTAGAGGGGAACACTCCTAGGAGTCCCAGGTCTAAATCAGGCCCTGACTAGAGGGGAACACTCCTAGGAGTCCCAGGTCTAAATCAGGCCCTGACTAGAGGGGAACACTCCTAGGAGTCCCAGGTCTAAATCAGGCCCTGACTAGAGGGGAACACTCCTAGGAGTCCCAGGTCTAAATCAGGCCCTGACTAGAGGGGAACACTCCTAGGAGTCCCAGGTCTAAATCAGGCCCTGACTAGAGGGGAACACTCCTAGGAGTCCCAGGTCTAAATCAGGCCCTGACTAGAGGGGAACACTCCTAGGAGTCCCAGGTCTAAATCAGGCCCTGACTAGAGGGGAACACTCCTAGGAGTCCCAGGTCTAAATCAGGCCCTGACTAGAGGGGAACACTCCTAGGAGTCCCAGGTCTAAATCAGGCCCTGACTAGAGGGGAACACTCCTAGGAGTCCCAGGTCTAAATCAGGCCCTGACTAGAGGGGAACACTCCTAGGAGTCCCAGGTCTAAATCAGGCCCTGACTAGAGGGGAACACTCCTAGGAGTCCCAGGTCTAAATCAGGCCCTGACTAGAGGGGAACACTCCTAGGAGTCCCAGGTCTAAATCAGGCCCTGACTAGAGGGGAACACTCCTAGGAGTCCCAGGTCTAAATCAGGCCCTGACTAGAGGGGAACACTCCTAGGAGTCCCAGGTCTAAATCAGGCCCTGACTAGAGGGGAACACTCCTAGGAGTCCCAGGTCTAAATCAGGCCCTGACTAGAGGGGAACACTCCTAGGAGTCCCAGGTCTAAATCAGGCCCTGACTAGAGGGGAACACTCCTAGGAGTCCCAGGTCTAAATCAGGCCCTGACTAGAGGGGAACACTCCTAGGAGTCCCAGGTCTAAATCAGGCCCTGACTAGAGGGGAACACTCCTAGGAGTCCCAGGTCTAAATCAGGCCCTGACTAGAGGGGAACACTCCTAGGAGTCCCAGGTCTAAATCAGGCCCTGACTAGAGGGGAACACTCCTAGGAGTCCCAGGTCTAAATCAGGCCCTGACTAGAGGGGAACACTCCTAGGAGTCCCATGCAGGAAAAGATAGACTAGAATAGCTTGCTATGACCTTTTTTGTTTTTTAGCATTTCTTATACCAATAGACTGTTGGAAGAGGTAAGCTCTTGTTTGCTGAATGTTAAATACAGCAGCCAATAGAACTGATAGTTTGAAAGAAGAGCGAATGTGCGATGCGCGGTAGACTATAACAGTTATTAATTCAGACCCATAACCATCCAGATGGTGGTAGGCTATAACAGTTATTAATTCAGACCCATAACCATTCAGATGGTGGTAGACTATAGCAGTTATTAATTCAGACCCATTCAGATGGTGGTAGACTATAGCAGTTATTAATTCAGACCCATAACCATTCAGATGGTGGTAGACTATAGCAGTTATTAATTCAGACCCATAACCATTCAGATGGTGGTAGACTATAGCAGTTATTAATTCAGACCCATTCAGATGGTGGTAGACTATAGCAGTTATTAATTCAGACCCATTCAGATGGTGGTAGACTATAGTAGTTATTAATTCAGACCCATAACCATTCAGATGGTGGTAGAATATAGCAGTTATTAATTCAGACCCATAACCATTCAGATGGTGGTAGACTATAGCAGTTATTAATTCAGACCCATTCAGATGGTGGTAGACTATAGCAGTTATTAATTCAGACCCATAACCATACAGATGGTGGTAGACTAGCAGTTATTAATTCAGACCCATAACCATTCAGATGGTGGTAGACTATAGCAGTTATTAATTCAGACCCATTCAGATGGTGGTAGACTATAGCAGTTATTAATTCAGACCCATAACCATTCAGATGGTGGTAGACTAGCAGTTATTAATTCAGACCCGTAACCATTCAGATGGTGGTAGACTATAGCAGTTATTAATTCAGACCCATTCAGATGGTGGTAGACTATAGCAGTTATATATTCAGACCCATAAACATTCAGATGGTGGTAGACTATAGCAGTTAGACCCATAACCATTCAGATGGTGGTAGACTATAGCAGTTATTAATTCAGACCTATAACCATTCAGATGGTGGTAGACTATAACAGTTATTAATTCAGACCCATTCAGATGGTGGTAGACTATAGGAGTTATTAATTCAGACCCATAACCATTCAGATGGTGGTAGACTATAGCAGTTAGACCCATAACCATTCAGATGGTGGTAGACTATAGCAGTTATTAATTCAGACCCATAACCATTCAGATGGTGGTAGACTATAGCAGTTATTAATTCAGACCCATAACCATTCAGATGGTGGTAGACTATAGCAGTTATTAATTCAGACCCATAACCATTCAGATGGTGGTAGACTATAGCAGTTATTAATTCAGACCCATAACCATTCAGATGGTGGTAGACTATAGCAGTTATTAATTCAGACCCATAACCATTCAGATGGTGGTAGACTATAGCAGTTATTAATTCAGACCCATAACCATTCAATCTTCGTGAAAACCCGTCGGCATCTAATTCTAGTCCTATATTATTCAAGGATGACATTAGAATGATGACGATAAGGGAAAATAAACGTGTATTTCATTTAGCTGTTGAACGCGAGGAAGAAATGAAGCAGCACTAGAGAGGAAAAGAGGAGGTAGACTAATAATAATTAGGGGAAATATCATGAAAGGTAAATATGCGTCAGCCTACTAATTATACAAATAGGTCCTATTATATTTCAATATTCTCTAGCTTATACTTGCAGCACCAGAATCACATGTTCTCTCCTTGCTTTATCATGGTTTGAACGATGTACATATTAATACAGTAGTCTACATTAATACCGTTCACACTCAGATTAGCCTACTGGAGCTAGTTTCATTTATTTACCCAAGAGAGCATAGAGCTAGCTAATATCTACGGGCTTGTATGTGTTTCTGTCATGTGTAATGTGCAGTAGCCTATATCATATACAGTTCATTCTGAAAGTATTCAGACCCCTTGACCTTTTTCTACATTTTGTTACGTTACAGCCTTATTCTAAAAATGTATGAAATAATTTCCCCCCCCTCATCAATCTACTCCATAATGACCAAGGGAAAACAGGTTTTTAGAAATGTTTGCAAATTTATACAAAATAAACAGAAATACCTTATTTACATAAGTATTCTGACCCGTTGCTATGAGACTCGAAATTGAGCTCAGGTGCATCCTGTTTCCATTGATCATCCTAGAGATGTTTCTACAACTTGATTGGAGAAACACTTGTGGTAAATTAAATTGATTGGACATGCACACACCTGTCTAAGGTACCACAGTTGACAGAGAGAAAACCAAGCCATGAGGTGGAAGGAATTGTCCGTAGAGCTCCGAGACAGGATCGTGTCGAGGCACAGATCTGGGGAAAGGTACCAAAAAAATGTCTGCAGTATTGAAGGTCCTCAACAACACAGTGGCCTCCATCATTCTTAAATGGAAGAAGTTTGGAACTACCAAGACTCTTCCTAGAGCTGTCCGCCCGGCCAAACTGAGCAATCGGGGGAGAAGGGCCTTGGTCAGGGAGGTGACCAAGAACCTGATGGTTACTCTGACAGAGTGCCAGAGTACCTCTGTAGAGATGAGAGAACCTACCAGAAGGACAACCATCTCTGCAGCACTCCACCAATCAGGCCTTTATGACAGAGTGGCCAGACAGAAACCACTCCTCAGTAAAAGGCACACGACAGCCCCTTTGAAGTTTGCCAAAAGGCACCTGAAGGACTCAGACAATGAGAAACAAGATTCTCTGGTCTGATGAACCCCAAGGTTGAACTCTTTGGTCTGAATGCCAAGCGTCACATCTGGAGGAAACCTGGCACCATCCCTACGGTGAAGCACGGTGGTGGGCAGCAACATGCTGAGGGGATATTATTCAACGGCAGGGACTGGGAGACTAGTCAGGATGCGGTGGATTGAGACACACACAGCCTGATGCGTTAACAATCTCTAGCTTAAACAGACGGATTTTGATGGGGATTTATGTCAATTAGATTTCCGCCAACCTTGCAGAAATTGTAGGCTAAAGGGTTGAAAAACGTTCAAACGTTCGTAGATGTTTCTCCTTCCCAGCAGTAAACAACATCTCCAGCTGGCTCAGTCAGAGCCCTGTTTTCATTTGTTTTGCTCTAACAGGGGATGAATCCCAAAATGACAACCCTTTTCCCTACTTAGTGCACTACATCTGACCAAGGCTCTGTGGGGCCCTGGTCAGAAGTAGTGCACTCTACAGTATAGTGAATAGGGTGCCATTTGGGACTCGCCCAGGCCCTTTTATAATGATGTAACACCTCTCTCTCTATCTCTCTGTGTGTCCTGTCACAGCTTCCTGCGGCTAAAGGCTTTGTGGCTGACAGCTTTTATTCAGGCCTGACGCCCACGGAGTTCTTTTTCCACACTATGGCTGGTCGAGAGGGCTTGGTGGACACCGCCGTTAAAACAGCAGAGACCGGATACATGCAGGTAACACAAACACACACTGCTGGGCTGCTGCCTGCTGCACCGTACCCAACACCCTCTGCTCTCTGCTTGTATTCATGAAAAGAGGGACAACGTGTGCTTCCTACAAATGTAAATCTTATCAGGCTCCCTCTTGAGTAGCGATCAGGGTTATCTCCTAGAGCAGGGCTATTCAACTCTGACCCTATGAGGTCTGTAGCCTGCTGCTTTTCTGTAGCGATCAGGGTTATCTCCTAGAGCAGGGCTATTCAACTCTGACCCTATGAGGTCTGTAGCCTGCTGCTTTTCTGTAGCGATCAGGGTTATCTCCTAGAGCAGGGCTAATCAACTCTGACCCTATGAGGTCTGTAGCCTGCTGCTTTTCTGTAGCGATCAGGGTTATCTCCTAGAGCAGGGCTATTCAACTCTGACCCTATGAGGTCTGTAGCCTGCTGCTTTTCTGTAGCGATCAGGGTTATCTCCTAGAGCAGGGCTATTCAACTCTGACCCTATGAGGTCTGTAGCCTGCTGCTTTTCTGTAGCGATCAGGGTTATCTCCTAGAGCAGGGCTATTCAACTCTGACCCTATGAGGTCTGTAGCCTGCTGCTTTTCTGTAGCGATCAGGGTTATCTCCTAGAGCAGGGCTATTCAACTCTGACCCTATGAGGTCTGTAGCCTGCTGCTTTTCTGTAGCGATCAGGGTTATCTCCTAGAGCAGGGCTATTCAACTCTGACCCTATGAGGTCTGTAGCCTGCTGCTTTTCTGTAGCGATCAGGGTTATCTCCTAGAGCAGGGCTATTCAACTCTGACCCTATGAGGTCTGTAGCCTGCTGCTTTTCTGTAGCGATCAGGGTTATCTCCTAGAGCAGGGCTATTCAACTCTGACCCTATGAGGTCTGTAGCCTGCTGCTTTTCTGTAGCGATCAGGGTTATCTCCTAGAGCAGGGCTATTCAACTCTGACCCTATGAGGTCTGTAGCCTGCTGCTTTTCTGTAGCGATCAGGGTTATCTCCTAGAGCAGGGCTATTCAACTCTGACCCTATGAGGTCCGGAGTCTGCTGCTTTTCTGTTCTACCTGGTCATTAATATCACCCCACCTGGTGTCCCAGGTCTAAATCAGGCCCTGATCATTATTATCACCCACCTGGTGTCCCAGGTTTAAATCAGGCCCTGATCATTAATATCACCCACCTGGTGTCCCAGGTTTAAATCAGGCCCTGATCATTAATATCACCCACCTGGTGTCCCAGGTCGAAATCAGTCCCTGATCATTAATATCACCCACCTGGTGTCCCAGGTTTAAATCAGGCCCTGATCATTAATATCACCCACCTGGTGTCCCAGGTCTAAATCAGGCCCTGATCATTAATATCACCCACCTGGTGTCCCAGGTCTAAATCAGGCCCTGGTCATTAATATCACCCACCTGGTGTCCCAGGTCTAAATCAGGCCCTGATCATTAATATCACCCACCTGGTGTCCCAGGTTTAAATCAGGCCCTGATCATTAATATCACCCACCTGGTGTCCCAGGTCTAAATCAGGCCCTGATCATTAATATCACCCACCTGGTGTCCCAGGTCTAAATCAGGCCCTGGTCATTAATATCACCCACCTGGTGTTCCGGGTCTAAATCAGGCCCTGATCATTAATATAACCCACCTGGTGTCCCTGGTCTAAATCAGGCCCTGGTCATTAATATAACCCACCTGGTGTCCCAGGTCTAAATCAGGCCCTGGTCATTAATATCACCCACCTGGTGTCCCAGGTCTAAATCCGGCCCTGATCATTAATATCACCCACCTGGTGTCCCAGGTCTAAATCAGGCCCTGATCATTAATATCACCCACCTGGTGTCCCAGGTCTAAATCAGGCCCTGGTCATTAATATCACCCACCTGGTGTTCCGGGTCTAAATCAGGCCCTGATCATTAATATAACCCACCTGGTGTCCCTGGTCTAAATCAGGCCCTGGTCATTAATATAACCCACCTGGTGTCCCAGGTCTAAATCAGGCCCTGGTCATTAATATCACCCACCTGGTGTCCCAGGTCTAAATCAGGCCCTGGTCATTAATATCACCCACCTGATATCCCAGGTCTAAATCAGGCCCTGGCTAGAGGGGAACAATGGAAACATGCAGTGGCACTGGCTTGGTGGTCCAGAGTTGAGGGTCCTAGGGGTGTGTTGTTGATGTGGTCAGATCAGAACAGCTCACCATCTGACTGATGACACATAGCAGAGGAAGGGTGTTGAGTGGTCACACACACACACACACACACACACACACACACACACACACACACACGGTTACACAACAAGCAGGATTAAATAGGCCTATCTGTTGTTGATTCATCCTCTGATCTGTTCTTCTGTGGTGGATGTGTTGTGTGTCAACAGAGGCGTCTGGTGAAGTCGTTGGAGGACCTGTGTTCCCAGTATGATCTGACGGTACGGAGCTCCACGGGTGACATCATCCAGTTCGTCTATGGGGGGGACGGCCTGGACCCGGCCGCCATGGAGGGGAAAGATGAACCGCTGGAGTTCAACAGAGTTCTGGACAACATCCGGGTGAGTCACACACACGTGTGCGACAAGACTTAATCTCACACACACACACACACACACACACACAGACACACAGAGACACACACACAGAGACATACACACAGATACAGAGAGAGAGACACGCACACACAGAGACACACGCAGACGCTCACACTCCCACACCCATTATCCTCACCTGTCGTCAGTCTGGCAACAATAACATAAACAAGCCTACATTTCAAAGTGCCAGACTTCAGAATGTGCATACGGTGAAATGAGGTTTTACCCAGCGTGCATGTTGTCATCTCTATGTATGTGTTGATGATGCAGGTCAGCTGTTTGTTCACCCACCCACAGTGACTAATAACACATCTGCACTCCTCCCTCTATCCCTCCATCACTCCTCTTCCCTCATCCCTCTATCCCTCCATCACTCCTCTTCCCTCCATCTCTATCCCTCCTCCCTCTATCCCTCCATCACTCCTCCTCCCTCTATCCCTCATCCCTCTATCCCTCATCCCTCTATCCCTCCATCACTCCACATCACTCCATCCCTCTATCCCTCCTCCCTCTATCCCTCCATCACTCCTCTTCCCTCCATCTCTATCCCTCTATCCCTCCTCCCTCTATCCCTCCTCTCATCCCTCTATCCCTCCATCACTCCTCTTCCCTCCATCTCTATCCCTCCTCTCCATCCCTCTATCCCTCCTCCCTCTATCCCTCATCCCTCTATCCCTCCATCACTCCTCTTCCCTCCATCTCTATCCCTCCTCTCCATCCCTCTATCCCTCCTCTCCATCCCTCATCCCTCTATCCTCCCTCCATCCCTCTCCCTCTATCCCTCTATCCTCCCTCCATCCCTCTCCCTCTATCCCTCCTCTCCATCCCTCTATCCCTCCTCCCTCCAATCCTCTATCACTCCGTCCCTCTATCCCTCCTCTCCATCCCTCTATCCCTCCTCCCTCCAATCCTCTATCCCTCATCTCTCTATCACTCCGTCCCTCTATCCCTCCTCTCCATCCCTCCTCTCTCCATCCCTCTATCACTCCGTCCCTCTATCCCTCCTCTCCATCCCTCTATCCCTCCTCCATCCTTCCCTCTATCACTCCGTCCCTCTATCCCTCCTCTCCATCCCTCTATCCCTCCTCTCCATCCCTCTATCACTCCGTCCCTCTATCCCTCCTCTCCATCCCTCTATCCCTCCTCTCCATCCCTCTATCCCTCCTCCATCCTTCCCTCTATCCTCCATGCTTCCATCCCCCAGTCTGTCCATACGTGTTCAGAGCAGCCAGCCCTTAGTAAGAATGAGTTGGTCCTGACGGCAGAGTCCATCATGAAGAGGAGTGACTTCAAGTGCTGCCGAGACAGCTTCCTGGAGGTAAATAACTATCACGTATCCACTTGACTGCTTCTATGTCTGCGTTCAAAATGGCACCCTATTCCCTACATAGTGCACCTTAACCAGAGCCCTGGTCTAAAGTAGTGCACTGCATACCATAGAGAATAGGGAGCCATTTGGGACCAGACTACATTATTGATTTTAGATCTATTATCAACAGTAATGTTCCAGCCTATAGACCTATATCAATCATCAACAGTCATGTTACAGCCTATAGACCTATATCCATCATCAACAGTAATGTTACAGCCTAGAGACCTATATCAATCATCAACAGTCATGTTACAGCCTATAGACCTATATCAGTCATCAACAGTAATGTTACAGCCTATAGACCTATATCAGTCATCAACAGTAATGTTACAGCCTATAGACCTATATCAATCATCAACAGTCATGTTACAGCCTATAGACCTATATCAATCATCAACAGTCATGTTACAGCCTATAGACCTATATCAATCATCAACAGTCATGTTACAGCCTATAGACCTATATCAATCATCAACAGTCATGTTCCAGCCTTATAGACCTATATCAATCATCAACAGTAATGTTACAGCCTATAGACCTATATCAATCATCAACGGTCATGTTACAGCCTATAGACCTATATCAATCATCAACAGTCATGTTACAGCCTATAGACCTATATCAATCATCAACAGTCATGTTCCAGCCTATAGACCTATATCAATCATCAACAGTCATGTTACAGCCTATAGACCTATATCAATCATCAACAGTCATGTTCCAGCCTAGAGACCTATATCAATCATCAACAGTCATGTTACAGCCTATAGACCTATATCAATCATCAACAGTCATGTTACAGCCTATAGACCTATATCAATCATCAACAGTAATGTTACAGCCTATAGACCTATAACAGTCATCAACAGTAATGTTACAGCCTATAGACCTATATCAATCATCAACAGTCATGTTACAGCCTATAGACCTATATCAATCATCAACAGTCATGTTCCAGCCTATAGACCTATATCAATCATCAACAGTAATGTTACAGCCTATAGACCTATATCAATCATCAACGGTCATGTTACAGCCTATAGACCTATATCAATCATCAACAGTCATGTTACAGCCTATAGACCTATATCAATCATCAACAGTAATGTTACAGCCTATAGACCTATATCAGTCATCAACAGTAATGTTACAGCCTATAGACCTATATCAGTCATCAACAGTCATGTTACAGCCTATAGACCTATATCAATCATCAAGTCATGTTCCAGCCTATAGACCTATATCAATCATCAACAGTCATGTTACAGCTTATAGACCTATATCAATCATCAACAGTCATGTTACAGCCTATAGACCTATATCAATCATCAACAGTCATGTTACAGCCTATAGACCTATATCAATCATCAACAGTCATGTTACAGCTTATAGACCTATATCAATCATCAACAGTCATGTTACAGCCTATAGACCTATATCAATCATCAACAGTCATGTTACAGCCTATAGACCTATATCAATCATCAACAGTAATGTTACAGCCTAGAGACCTATATCAATCATCAACAGTAATGTTACAGCCTAGAGACCTATATCAATCATCAACAGTAATGTTACAGCCGATAGACCTATATCAATCATCAACAGTCATGTTACAGCCTATAGACCTATATCAATCATCAACAGTAATGTTACAGCCTATAGACCTATATCAATCATCAACAGTCATGTTACAGCCTATAGACCTATATCAATCATCAACAGTAATGTTACAGCCTATAGATCTATATCAATCATCAACAGTCATGTTACAGCCTATAGACCTATATCAATCATCAACAGTCATGTTACAGCCTATAGATCTATATCAATCATCAACAGTCATGTTCCAGTCTATAGACCTATATCAATCATCAACAGTCATGTTACAGCCTATAGACCTATATCAATCATCAACAGTCATGTTCCAGTCTATAGACCTATATCAATCATCAACAGTCATGTTACAGCCTATAGACCTATATCAATCATCAACAGTCATGTTACAGCCTATAGACCTATATCAATCATCAACAGTCATGTTACAGCCTATAGACCTATATCAATCATCAACAGTCATGTTCCAGCCTATAGACCTATATCAATCATCAACAGTCATGTTACAGCCTATAGACCTATATCAATCATCAACAGTCATGTTACAGCCTATAGATCTATATCAATCATCAACAGTCATGTTCCAGTCTATAGACCTATATCAATCATCAACAGTCATGTTACAGCCTATAGACCTATATCAATCATCAACAGTCATGTTACAGCCTATAGACCTATATCAATCATCAACAGTCATGTTACAGCCTATAGACCTATATCAACAGTAATGTTACAGCCTATAGACCTATATCAATCATCAACAGTCATGTTCCAGCCTTGAGACCTATATCAATCATCAACAGTCATGTTACAGCCTATAGACCTATATCAATCATCAACAGTCATGTTACAGCCTATAAATCTATATCAATCATCAACAGTCATGTTACAGCCTATAGACCTATATCAATCATCAACAGTCATGTTACAGCCTATAGATCTATATCAATCATCAACAGTCATGTTCCAGTCTATAGACCTATATCAATCATCAACAGTCATGTTACAGCCTATAGATCTATATCAATCATCAACAGTCATGTTCCAGTCTATAGACCTATATCAATCATCAACAGTCATGTTCCAGCCTATAGACCTATATCAACAGTAATGTTACAGCCTATAGACCTATATCAATCATCAACAGTCATGTTCCAGCCTAGAGACCTATATCAATCATCAACAGTCATGTTACAGCCTATAGACCTATATCAATCATCAACAGTAATGTTACAGCCTATAGACCTATATCAATCATCAACAGTCATGTTACAGCCTATAGACCTATATCAGTCATCAACAGTCATGTTCCAGCCTATAGACCTATATCAATCATCAACAGTCATGTTCCAGCCTATAGACCTATATCAATCATCAACAGTAATGTTCCAGCCTATAGACCTATATCAGTCATCAACAGTCATGTTACAGCCTATAGACCTATATCAATCATCAACAGTCATGTTCCAGCCTAGAGACCTATATCAATCATCAACAGTAATGTTACAGCCTATAGACCTATATCAATCATCAACAGTCATGTTACAGCCTATAGACCTATATCAATCATCAACAGTAATGTTACAGCCTATAGACCTATATCAGTCATCAACAGTAATGTTACAGCCTATAGACCTATATCAGTCATCAACAGTCATGTTACAGCCTATAGACCTATATCAATCATCAAGTCATGTTCCAGCCTATAGACCTATATCAATCATCAACAGTCATGTTACAGCTTATAGACCTATATCAATCATCAACAGTCATGTTACAGCCTATAGACCTATATCAATCATCAACAGTCATGTTACAGCTTATAGACCTATATCAATCATCAACAGTCATGTTACAGCCTATAGACCTATATCAATCATCAACAGTCATGTTACAGCCTATAGACCTATATCAATCATCAACAGTAATGTTACAGCCTAGAGACCTATATCAATCATCAACAGTAATGTTACAGCCTAGAGACCTATATCAATCATCAACAGTAATGTTACAGCCGATAGACCTATATCAATCATCAACAGTCATGTTACAGCCTATAGACCTATATCAATCATCAACAGTAATGTTACAGCCTATAGACCTATATCAATCATCAACAGTCATGTTACAGCCTATAGACCTATATCAATCATCAACAGTAATGTTACAGCCTATAGATCTATATCAATCATCAACAGTCATGTTACAGCCTATAGACCTATATCAATCATCAACAGTCATGTTACAGTCTATAGACCTATATCAATCATCAACAGTCATGTTCCAGCCTATAGACCTATATCAACAGTAATGTTACAGCCTATAGACCTATATCAATCATCAACAGTCATGTTCCAGCCTAGAGACCTATATCAATCATCAACAGTCATGTTACAGCCTATAGACCTATATCAATCATCAACAGTCATGTTACAGCCTATAGACCTATATCAATCATCAACAGTCATGTTACAGCCTATAGACCTATATCAACAGTAATGTTACAGCCTATAGACCTATATCAATCATCAACAGTCATGTTCCAGCCTTGAGACCTATATCAATCATCAACAGTCATGTTACAGCCTATAGACCTATATCAATCATCAACAGTCATGTTACAGCCTATAAATCTATATCAATCATCAACAGTCATGTTACAGCCTATAAATCTATATCAATCATCAACAGTCATGTTACAGCCTATAGACCTATATCAATCATCAACAGTCATGTTACAGCCTATAGATCTATATCAATCATCAACAGTCATGTTCCAGTCTATAGACCTATATCAATCATCAACAGTCATGTTACAGCCTATAGACCTATATCAATCATCAACAGTCATGTTCCAGCCTATAGACCTATATCAACAGTAATGTTACAGCCTATAGACCTATATCAATCATCAACAGTCATGTTCCAGCCTAGAGACCTATATCAATCATCAACAGTCATGTTACAGCCTATAGACCTATATCAATCATCAACAGTCATGTTACAGCCTATAGATCTATATCAATCATCAACAGTCATGTTACAGCCTATAGACCTATATCAATCATCAACAGTCATGTTACAGCCTATAGATCTATATCAATCATCAACAGTAATGTTACAGCCTATAGATCTATATCAATCATCAACAGTCATGTTACAGCCTATAGACCTATATCAATCATCAACAGTCATGTTACAGCCTATAGATCTATATCAATCATCAACAGTCATGTTACAGCCTATAGACCTATATCAATCATCAACAGTCATGTTCCAGCCTATAGACCTATATCAACAGTAATGTTACAGCCTATAGACCTATATCAATCATCAACAGTCATGTTCCAGCCTAGAGACCTATATCAATCATCAACAGTCATGTTACAGCCTATAGACCTATATCAATCATCAACAGTAATGTTACAGCCTATAGATCTATATCAATCATCAACAGTCATGTTACAGCCTATAGACCTATATCAATCATCAACAGTCATGTTACAGCCTATAGATCTATATCAATCATCAACAGTCATGTTCCAGTCTATAGACCTATATCAATCATGAACAGTCATGTTACAGCCTATAGACCTATATCAATCATCAACAGTCATGTTACAGCCTATAGACCTATATCAATCATCAACAGTCATGTTACAGCCTATAGACCTATATCAACAGTAATGTTACAGCCTATAGACCTATATCAATCATCAACAGTCATGTTCCAGCCTTGAGACCTATATCAATCATCAACAGTCATGTTACAGCCTATAGACCTATATCAATCATCAACAGTCATGTTACAGCCTATAAATCTATATCAATCATCAACAGTCATGTTACAGCCTATAGACCTATATCAATCATCAACAGTCATGTTACAGCCTATAGATCTATATCAATCATCAACAGTCATGTTCCAGTCTATAGACCTATATCAATCATCAACAGTCATGTTACAGCCTATAGATCTATATCAATCATCAACAGTCATGTTCCAGTCTATAGACCTATATCAATCATCAACAGTCATGTTCCAGCCTATAGACCTATATCAACAGTAATGTTACAGCCTATAGACCTATATCAATCATCAACAGTCATGTTCCAGCCTAGAGACCTATATCAATCATCAACAGTCATGTTACAGCCTATAGACCTATATCAATCATCAACAGTAATGTTACAGCCTATAGACCTATATCAATCATCAACAGTCATGTTACAGCCTAGAGACCTATATCAGTCATCAACAGTCATGTTCCAGCCTATAGACCTATATCAATCATCAACAGTCATGTTCCAGCCTATAGACCTATATCAATCATCAACAGTCATGTTCCAGCCTATAGACCTATATCAGTCATCAACAGTCATGTTACAGCCTATAGACCTATATCAATCATCAACAGTCATGTTCCAGCCTAGAGACCTATATCAATCATCAACAGTAATGTTACAGCCTATAGACCTATATCAATCATCAACAGTCATGTTACAGCCTATAGACCTATATCAATCATCAACAGTAATGTTACAGCCTATAGACCTATATCAGTCATCAACAGTAATGTTACAGCCTATAGACCTATATCAGTCATCAACAGTCATGTTACAGCCTATAGACCTATATCAATCATCAAGTCATGTTCCAGCCTATAGACCTATATCAATCATCAACAGTCATGTTACAGCTTATAGACCTATATCAATCATCAACAGTCATGTTACAGCCTATAGACCTATATCAATCATCAACAGTCATGTTACAGCTTATAGACCTATATCAATCATCAACAGTCATGTTACAGCCTATAGACCTATATCAATCATCAACAGTCATGTTACAGCCTATAGACCTATATCAATCATCAACAGTAATGTTACAGCCTAGAGACCTATATCAATCATCAACAGTAATGTTACAGCCTAGAGACCTATATCAATCATCAACAGTAATGTTACAGCCGATAGACCTATATCAATCATCAACAGTCATGTTACAGCCTATAGACCTATATCAATCATCAACAGTAATGTTACAGCCTATAGACCTATATCAATCATCAACAGTCATGTTACAGCCTATAGACCTATATCAATCATCAACAGTAATGTTACAGCCTATAGATCTATATCAATCATCAACAGTCATGTTACAGCCTATAGACCTATATCAATCATCAACAGTCATGTTACAGCCTATAGATCTATATCAATCATCAACAGTCATGTTCCAGTCTATAGACCTATATCAATCATCAACAGTCATGTTCCAGCCTATAGACCTATATCAATCATCAACAGTCATGTTACAGCCTATAGACCTATATCAATCATCAACAGTCATGTTCCAGCCTATAGACCTATATCAACAGTAATGTTACAGCCTATAGACCTATATCAATCATCAACAGTCATGTTCCAGCCTAGAGACCTATATCAATCAACAGTCATGTTACAGCCTATAGACCTATATCAATCATCAACAGTAATGTTACAGCCTATAGATCTATATCAATCATCAACAGTCATGTTCCAGTCTATAGACCTATATCAATCATCAACAGTCATGTTACAGCCTATAGACCTATATCAATCATCAACAGTCATGTTACAGCCTATAGACCTATATCAATCATCAACAGTCATGTTACAGCCTATAGACCTATATCAACAGTAATGTTACAGCCTATAGACCTATATCAATCATCAACAGTCATGTTCCAGCCTTGAGACCTATATCAATCATCAACAGTCATGTTACAGCCTATAGACCTATATCAATCATCAACAGTCATGTTACAGCCTATAAATCTATATCAATCATCAACAGTCATGTTACAGCCTATAGACCTATATCAATCATCAACAGTCATGTTACAGCCTATAGATCTATATCAATCATCAACAGTCATGTTCCAGTCTATAGACCTATATCAATCATCAACAGTCATGTTACAGCCTATAGATCTATATCAATCATCAACAGTCATGTTCCAGTCTATAGACCTATATCAATCATCAACAGTCATGTTCCAGCCTATAGACCTATATCAACAGTAATGTTACAGCCTATAGACCTATATCAATCATCAACAGTCATGTTCCAGCCTAGAGACCTATATCAATCATCAACAGTCATGTTACAGCCTATAGACCTATATCAATCATCAACAGTAATGTTACAGCCTATAGACCTATATCAATCATCAACAGTCATGTTACAGCCTAGAGACCTATATCAGTCATCAACAGTCATGTTCCAGCCTATAGACCTATATCAATCATCAACAGTCATGTTCCAGCCTATAGACCTATATCAATCATCAACAGTAATGTTCCAGCCTATAGACCTATATCAGTCATCAACAGTCATGTTACAGCCTATAGACCTATATCAATCATCAACAGTCATGTTACAGCCTATAGACCTATATCAATCATCAACAGTCATGTTACAGCCTATAGACCTATATCAATCATCAACAGTCATGTTACAGCCTTATAGACCTATATCAATCATCAACAGTCATGTTACAGCCTATAGACCTATATCAATCATCAACAGTCATGTTACAGCCTATAGACCTATATCAATCATCAACAGTCATGTTACAGCCTATAGACCTATATCAATCATCAACAGTCATGTTACAGCCTATAGACCTATATCAATCATCAACAGTCATGTTCCAGCCTATAGACCTATATCAATCATCAACAGTCATGTTACAGCCTATAGACCTATATCAATCATCAACAGTCATGTTACAGCCTATAGACCTATATCAATCATCAACAGTCATGTTACAGCCTATAGACCTATATCAATCATCAACAGTCATGTTACAGCCTAGAGACCTATATCAATCATCAACAGTCATGTTACAGCCTAGAGACCTATATCAATCATCAACAGTCATGTTACAGCCTAGAGACCTATATCAATCATCAACAGTCATGTTACAGCCTATAGACCTATATCAATCATCAACAGTCATGTTACAGCCTAGAGACCTATATCAATCATCAACAGTAATGTTACAGCCTATAGACCTATATCAATCATCAACAGTCATGTTCCAGCCTATAGACCTATATCAATCATCAACAGTCATGTTACAGCCTATAGACCTATATCAATCATCAACAGTCATGTTACAGCCTATAGACCTATATCAATCATCAACAGTCATGTTACGGGGGCGCTAGAGAGCGTGCTATGGAGTAGACGTGCATTGCTAGAGCTCCGCTCAATTTTGAAACAAATTAATATTTATCTTAACCTCTCACAACCTATAACTTCAAACAAATATGACAAAAGGAAAAGGCTACAAAAAAGGGGGCGCTAAACAAGATAATTGGAATGAGATAGACAACGAACCAATTTCAACGTCGCCGACCCACGAGGAGCTAGCTGAAGAGGCTAGCTTCCAAGAGTTCCCCACAGATCCTACTCAAAGTGACATACTGGCTGCCATAAACGCACTAAGCAAGAAGGTGGACACAAGGTTGGCTGATATCTCAAAGAGTATTGGGACTTTGGCTGAAACTGTGAAGGCAACTAAGGGAAGGGTGCACGAGGTTGAGCAGACGACAATCGATCACGAGGCCAGGCTACAGGACATAGAGAAACAGTGCGCAACGTTCAAAAATGACAACAAAACCCTGAAGGCCCGACTGGAAATGCTCGAGTCGCATTCAAGACGCCAGAACATCCGAATATGTGGGATCCAGGAGGACACTGAGAAAGGGAAACCCACTGAATTTGTCTCGGAGCTGATACCGGCATTGCTGGGGAGTGAACACTTCAAAACGGCCATCCTGATCGACCGCGCACACAGAGCACAGGCAACGAAGCCGGCCAAGGGCGGGCCACCAAGGCCATTCATTGTAAGGCTGCACTATCCCCACACCAGGGATCTCATCCTCAAGCTGGCTAGTCAAAAGTTCCCCCTTAACTACAACGGAGCCAGGGTGTCTTTCTACCCAGATCTTACCTTGGAGGTGAGGAACCAACGGAAAGAGTATGATGAGGTACGCAACAAATGCAGGGCGGCCAACATCCGATATGGATTCCTCTTCCCAGCCCGGTTTAAGGTGACAGTCGAGGGATCAACACGTACGTTTGACAACGCAAAAGAGGCCGATCTGTTCTTGACAAGCAAGCTCCCCGGCTGAGGATACAGAACGGCTGTGCCAGCAGGCTAAATGGCCAAATACAGGCCAGGAATGTGTGTGAATTGAATTTCCGGCCTATGTCTTTTCGATCAGAAGATCAGAAATTGGGACTTATATGATAGGTGAGATGTTGTGGCTAATATAGCATTGTTTGGCATGTCATGTTTTAACGCCACTCACCCCCTAACGTGAGAGTTAAGTTAAGTGTTATTTAATATTAGTTTATATGCGGAGCATCTATAGACGACGAGTTAGTTCAAGCTTTATGTCTAGACACCCTAAGGTTTGTGTGTTAGTCAAGGAGCGCTTCGTTTGGGGAAGTCACTCAGTAAAGGGACGGGTGGAGGGACGGGAGGGGGGATGGGGTCTGTGTTTTATGTTCACGTTTATTAGTACAGGTGGCATGACAAGCTCCCGCACGGCGGGACGTTTTTCTTCAGGGTTTTGTTTGACAGCAGCAATTTGCTTTAAAATAAGAAATGCCACATAGTGACCGAGCACAGAGTAGACCAGGTGGAATAAAGATAGTCAGCTGGAACTGTAATGGATTAGGGCATGTCGTGAAACGAGCTAAGGTTTTTTCTCATCTTAAATCACTGGGTGCTGACATAGTGCTTCTTCAAGAAACTCATATTAAACGCTCCGCGCAGGCCAAGCTACGAGTCGGCTGGATCGGTCAGATATACCAGTCTAACTTTGATGCAAAAGCGAGAGGGGTAGCAATCCTGATAAGGAAAAACATTCCTTTTGTTTACTCAACCTCGATTTCAGATCCTAATGGTCGGTATATTATTGTGGCTGGTACACTGAATTCAAAACCAATAACCTTGGTCAATTTATATGGACCCAACTTCGATGATCCATTATTTTTTCAAAGGGTATTTAAGGCCATACCAAATATCTCGGATACAAGTGTTATTGTTGGAGGTGACTTTAACTGTACGTTAGATCCTCTTTTAGATAAACAGCTATCAAGGTCACTTCAACAATCAAATGCCAGTGTCTGTCTAAATACATTGATGACAAACCTTAACATTGTCGATATTTGGAGACTGACGCACCCAACAGACAGGGATTATTCTTTCTTTTCATCAGTTCATAAATCATATTCCAGAATTGACTATTTTTTGTTGGACTCCAAACTAATTTCAGCAGCTGAGTCGGTTACCTATCACCCCATTCTAATTACGGACCACTCTCCTCTGTCCATGGTGCTGAAACTCGACAATATGTCGACAGGTCGGCGACCGTGGCGCTTAGACGCATACCTGTTGAAAGATGAGGCTTTTTGTCAGTATTTGAAGGAGCAGATTGCCTTTTTCCTCAGTACTAACGACACGGGGGATGTTGACGACTCCACCCTTTGGGAATCTCTAAAGGCTGTGATTAGAGGTTACATTATTTCTTATACATCAGAGAGGAAGAAACGTGCCAATACTAGGCTGAGAGAAATTGAAAGAGAGTTAGGGGAACAGGAGAACGTTTTTAGGACAAATTCCTCGTATACAGTCCTTGAGAAGATCACAAAGTTAAAGTATGAATACAATACCATCCTTTCGAAACGGGTGGGCTCTTTACTTGCTAGAACGCAACAAAGTTATTTTGAACTGGGGGACAAACCACATAAATTATTAGCAAGACAGCTAAGGCATGTACAAGCATCTAGAGCTATTCACAAAATAAAAGACAAGAAGGGTAAAATAGTAACAGATCCGCAGGACATTAATAAATGCTTTGCGCAGTTTTACTCAGAGCTATACCAATCAAAATGCGATGCTACTGATCCACAAACTATGGAACGCTTTCTCGCTGAATGTGAACTTCCTAAACTAGACAGGGGGGCAGCTGCCGCACTCGATGCAGGGATAACCTTAGATGAAATTAACACAGCGATAGCACAATTTCCAAACAGCAAGGCCCCTGGGCCCGATGGATATGTAATAGAATTCTATAAGAAGTACTGCGCTAGTCTATCTCCACTTATGCTGCGAATGTTTCAACAATCCAAAGAAAATACCAAACTCCCGCAAACACTGTATGAGGCTACAATAGCCCTGATCTTGAAAAAAGATAGAGATTCCATGGAGATGTCGTCGTATCGCCCCGTGTCGTTACTCCCCATAGAAAACAAGGTGTTGACAAAGATATTGGCAAACCGATTGAAAAAATATATTTCCGACATCATACACCCTGACCAGACAGGTTTTATCCCGGGCCGACATATATACTACAATTTGAGACGCCTTTTCAACGTAATGTATCATGATCATAAAGTTGAGGCAGTGGTAATAGCTCTTGATGCAGAGAAGGCGTTTGATCAGATTGAGTGGAAGTATATGATGTCGGTTCTGGAGCATTTCGGATTTGGAAAGGAATTTATTAATTGGATAAGAATTATTTATGCACACCCAATGGCGTCCGTTGTGACCAATCAGGAAATGTCGCAGTCATTCCGCCTGTTCAAGGGGTGCCGACAGGGGTGCCCTATTTCGCCTGCTCTCTTCGCTATAGCCATGGAACCCCTTGCTACTCGCATTCGGGCATGTGCCGATATAGCTTCTGTTAAAATAAAAGACACACAGCACAAAATTTCCCTATATGCAGACGATGTTCTTTTGTTTTTGTCTAAGCCTAAAACTTCTATTCCACCATTACTTAACTTGATAAACACATTCGGCTCCTTCTCTGGCTACAAGATAAACTGGCAAAAAAGTGAGTTGATGCCAATATCACGGCCTGTGGATATGCAATTTCTGCAATCTACCCCGTTTAGAACAGTGAGGGACAAGTTCACAAGCCTTGGCATTGTAGTGACAAGAGACCTTGACCAGCTATTGAAAGTGAATTGGGACATGAAAATATATCAGCTTAAACAAAATATAGATTTCTGGAAAACTCTGCCTATTTCCTTGGTTGGTCGTATAAACGCTATTAAAATGGTTGTCCTACCCAGGTTTCTTTACCTCTTCCAATGTCTACCCAATTTCATACCACAAAGCTATTTTAAGAAACTGGATTCAATAGTAACTCCATTTTTATGGGATAACAAGGCAGCCAGAATTTCAAAGAAGCATTTATGCAAGTACAAGATAGAGGGGGGCTTTGGCCTTCCTCACTTCAAACTGTATTATTGGGCTGCTAATCTGAACATTGTGTCTTTCTGGAGGGAAAGTTTACCTGCGATGAGACAGAAGGATATGCCTTCATGGCTTTTGATCGAGCAGGCCTCCTGTCAACGTTCCTCACTCCCTGCACTTGTTAATAGCCCATCATATGTGAAAAAACCCACTTATGACTCCAATCCAGTCATTTGTCATACGCTTAGGATCTGGAAACAGATTAGGGATTTTCTTAACATACCCACTGTTTACATAGACAGCCCGATTAGCCTGAATCATGCTTTCCACCCTGCATTGGATGATGTGGTGTTTTCACAGTGGAGGGAGAAGGGGCTCACAACAATTGGTAATTTATACATAGATGGTCAGTTAGCTTCATTTCAACAATTACAGGCAAAGTTCAACATGCCAACAACACATTTTTTCAGATACCTCCAAATCAGGAATTTCTTAAGGACACATATCCCACAGTATGGCATTAAGCCCAATAGTCCTACATTAGATAGCTTGATACTTGTCAAACCCCATTCAAAAGGGTCGGTCTCTAGACTGTATGATGTGCTACAGGCCCACATAGAGGTATCCACAGACACCATTAAAAGGGCTTGGGAACAAGAACTTGGTTCAGAAATCTCAAATGAGGACTGGATAGAAGCTCTCAGGAATATAAACCACAGTTCAGTGAATGCCAGACACAACCTTGTACAGTTTAAGGTGATACACAGGTTACACTACTCAAAAGTAAAACTGCATAAAATATTCCCGGACACCTCACCACTGTGTGAGAGGTGCAAGCAGGATGAGGGGACGTTGACCCACTTATTCTGGACATGCCCTAAATTACATGCTTACTGGGCTCTCATTTTTGATTACTTATCTAAGGCCTTTGATAGAGTTCTAGCCCCAGACCCATTGATCGCTCTGTTTGGTACAGTTGATGGGAATAACCAGGAAGGGAAAGCTGTCTCTCTGTGTACTCTATTAGCCAAAAGGCTCATATTGCAATTTTGGAAATTGGAGACTGTACCTACCTTTGAAATGTGGTTACGGGATTTAGGGAATGTAATACATATGGAAAAGATTCGATACAACACCTCCAATAGAAGTCCATTGTTTTACAAAATATGGCAGCCGATACTGGATAAATGGTCTAGCCCCGCTTCATAACTGGGCTCACGATCTGCTGCTACTCTGTGCTGTACTCCACTCAATATTTATTTTTGGCTGAACTACACTGCTTGTAATGACTATATGCTGTCTTCTTATACATGTACCACCTAATAGGATTTTGTTTTATTTTGTGTATGTGTGAGTTAACTTTTGTTTTGTCCTCTAAACTGGCCATCCCATTCAACAGTACAATGAATGTCATTGTTTGTATTGCTGTCTTTTTTACTTTATTTTTATTGGAAAATAATAAACATATTATTAAAAAAAAAACAGTCATGTTACAGCCTATAGACCTATATCCATCATCAACAGTAATGTTCCAGCCTATAGACCTATATCAATCATCAACAGTCATGTTCCAGCCTATAGACCTATATCAATCATCAACAGTCATGTTCCAGCCTATAGACCTATATCAATCATCAACAGTCATGTTACAGCCTATAGACCTATATCAATCATCAACAGTCATGTTCCAGCCTATAGACCTATATCAATCATCAACAGTCATGTTCCAGCCTATAGACCTATATCCATCATCAACAGTAATGTTCCAGCCTATAGACCTATATCAATCATCAACAGTCATGTTCCAGCCTATAGACCTATATCAATCATCAACAGTCATGTTCCAGCCTATAGACCTATATCAATCATCAACAGTCATGTTACAGCCTATAGACCTATATCAATCATCAACAGTCATGTTCCAGCCTATAGACCTATATCAATCATCAACAGTCATGTTCCAGCCTATAGACCTATATCAATCATCAACAGTCATGTTCCAGCCTATAGACCTATATCAATCATCAACAGTCATGTTACAGCCTATAGACCTATATCAATCATCAACAGTCATGTTCCAGCCTATAGACCTATATCAATCATCAACAGTCATGTTCCAGCCTATAGACCTATATCAATCATCAACAGTCATGTTACAGCCTATAGACCTATATCAATCATCAACAGTCATGTTCCAGCCTATAGACCTATATCAATCATCAACAGTCATGTTCCAGCCTATAGACCTATATCAATCATCAACAGTCATGTTACAGCCTATAGACCTATATCAATCATCAACAGTCATGTTCCAGCCTATAGACCTATATCAATCATCAACAGTCATGTTCCAGCCTATAGACCTATATCAATCATCAACAGTCATGTTACAGCCTATAGACCTATATCAATCATCAACAGTCATGTTCCAGCCTATAGACCTATATCAATCATCAACAGTCATGTTCCAGCCTATAGACCTATATCAATCATCAACAGTCATGTTCCAGCCTATAGACCTATATCAATCATCAACAGTCATGTTACAGCCTATTGACCTGGGCCCCTTGGGCTCTATATAGGGACTAGTGTTGACCTGGGCCCCTTGGGATCTATATAGGGACTAGTGTTGACCTGGGCCCATTGGGCTCTATATAGGGACTAGTGTTGACCTGGGCCCCTTGGGCTCTATATAGGGACTAGTGTTGACCTGGGCCCATTGGGCTCTATATAGGGACTAGTGTTGACCTGGGCCCTTAGGCTCTATATAGGGACTAGTGTTGACCTGGGCCCCTTGGGCTCTATATAGGGACTAGTGTTGACCTGGGCCCCTTGGGCTCTATATAGGGACTAGTGTTGACCTGGGCCCCTTGGGACCTATATAGGGACTAGTGTTGACCTGGGCCCATTGGGCTCTATATAGGGACTAGTGTTTACCTGGGCCCATTGGGCTCTATATAGGGACTAGTGTTGACCTGGGCTCTATATAGGGACTAGTGTTGACCTGGACCCCTTGGGCTCTATATAGGGACTAGTGTTGACCTGGGCCCCTTGGGCTCTATATAGGGACTAGTGTTGACCTGGGCCCCTTGGGCTCTATATAGGGACTAGTGTTGACCTGGGCCCCTTGGGATCTATATAGGGACTAGTGTTGACCTGGGCCCATTGGGCTCTATATAGGGACTAGTGTTGACCTGGGCCCATTGGGCTCTATATAGGGACTAGTGTTGACCTGGGCCCCTTGGGCTCTATATAGGGACTAGTGTTGACCTGGGCCCCTTGGGTTCTATATAGGGACTAGTGTTGACCTGGGCCCATTGGGCTCTATATAGGGACTAGTGTTGACCTGGGCCCATTGGGCTCTATATAGGGACTAGTGTTGACCTGGGCCCCTTGGGCTCTATATAGGGACTAGTGTTGACCTGGGCCCCTTGGGTTCTATATAGGGACTAGTGTTGACCTGGGCCCATTGGGCTCTATATAGGGACTAGTGTTGACCTGGGCCCATTGGTCTCTATATAGGGACTAGTGTTGACCTGGACCCCTTGGGCTCTATATAGGGACTAGTGTTGACCTGGGGCCATTGGGATCTATATAGGGACTAGTGTTGACCTGGGGCCATTGGGATCTATATAGGGACTAGTGTTGACCTGGGCCCCGTGGGCTCTATATAGGGACTAGTGTTGACCTGGGCCCATTGGGCTCTATATAGGGACTAGTGTTGACCTGGGCCTATTGGGATCTATATAGGGACTAGTGTTGACCTGGGCCCATTGGGCTCTATATAGTGACTAGTGTTGACCTGGGCCCATTGGGCTCTATATAGGGACTAGTGTTGACCTGGGCCCATTGGGATCTATATAGGGACTAGTGTTGACCTGGGCCCATTGGGATCTATATAGGGACTAGTGTTGACCTGGGCCCATTGGGCTCTATATAGGGACTAGTGTTGACCTGGGCCCATTGGGCTCTATATAGGGACTAGTGTTGACCTGGGCCCATTGGGCTCTATATAGGGACTAGTGTTGACCTGGGCCCATTGGGCTCTATATAGGGACTAGTGTTGACCTGGGCCCATTGGGATCTATATAGGGACTAGTGTTGACCTGGGCCCATTGGGCTCTATATAGGGACTAGTGTTGACCTGGGCCCCTTGGGCTCTATATAGGGACTAGTGTTGACCTGGGCCCATTGGGATCTATATAGGGACAAGTGTTGACCTGGGCCCATTGGGCTCTATATAGTGACTAGTGTTGACCTGGGCCCATTGGGCTCTATATAGGGACTAGTGTTGACCTGGGCCCATTGGGATCTATATAGGGACTAGTGTTGACCTGGGCCCATTGGGCTCTATATAGGGACTAGTGTTGACCTGGGCCCATTGGGCTCTATATAGGGACTAGTGCTGACCTGGGCCCATTGGGCTCTATATAGGGACTAGTGTTGACCTGGGCCTATTGGGATCTATATAGGGACTAGTGTTGACCTGGGCCCATTGGGCTCTATATAGTGACTAGTGTTGACCTGGGCCCATTGGGCTCTATATAGGGACTAGTGTTGACCTGGGCCTATTGGGATCTATATAGGGACTAGTGTTGACCTGGGCCCATTGGGCTCTATATAGGGACTAGTGTTGACCTGGGCCCATTGGGCTCTATATAGGGACTAGTGTTGACCTGGGCCCATTGGGCTCTATATAGGGACTAGTGTTGACCTGGGCCCATTGGGCTCTATATAGGGACTAGTGTTGACCTGGGCCCATTGGGCTCTATATAGTGACTAGTGTTGACCTGGGCCCATTGGGCTCTATATAGGGACTAGTGTTGACCTGGGCCCCTTGGGCTCTATATAGGGACTAGTGTTGACCTGGGCCCCTTGGGTTCTATATAGGGACTAGTGTTGACCTGGGCCCATTGGGCTCTATATAGGGACTAGTGTTGACCTGGGCCCATTGGGCTCTATATAGGGACTAGTGTTGACCTGGGCCCATTGGGCTCTATATAGGGACTAGTGCTGACCTGGGCCCATTGGGCTCTATATAGGGACTAGTGTTGACCTGGGCCTATTGGGATCTATATAGGGACTAGTGTTGACCTGGGCCCATTGGGCTCTATATAGTGACTAGTGTTGACCTGGGCCCATTGGGCTCTATATAGGGACTAGTGTTGACCTGGGCCTATTGGGATCTATATAGGGACTAGTGTTGACCTGGGCCCATTGGGCTCTATATAGGGACTAGTGTTGACCTGGGCCCATTGGGCTCTATATAGGGAATAGTGTTGACCTGGGCCCATTGGGCTCTATATAGGGACTAGTGTTGACCTGGGCCCATTGGGATCTATATAGGGACTAGTGTTGACCTGGGCCCATTGGGCTCTATATAGGGACTAGTGTTGACCTGGGCCCATTGGGCTCTATATAGTGACTAGTGTTGACCTGGGCCCATTGGGCTCTATATAGGGACTAGTGTTGTCCTGGGCCCCTTGGGCTCTATATAGGGACTAGTGTTGACCTGGGCCCCTTGGGTTCTATATAGGGACTAGTGTTGACCTGGGCCCATTGGGCTCTATATAGGGACTAGTGTTGACCTGGGCCCATTGGGCTCTATATAGGGACTAGTGTTGACCTGGGCCCCTTGGGCTCTATATAGGGACTAGTGTTGACCTGGGCCCCTTGGGTTCTATATAGGGACTAGTGTTGACCTGGGCCCATTGGGCTCTATATAGGGACTAGTGTTGACCTGGGCCCATTGGTCTCTATATAGGGACTAGTGTTGACCTGGACCCCTTGGGCTCTATATAGGGACTAGTGTTGACCTGGGGCCATTGGGATCTATATAGGGACTAGTGTTGACCTGGGGCCATTGGGATCTATATAGGGACTAGTGTTGACCTGGGCCCCGTGGGCTCTATATAGGGACTAGTGTTGACCTGGGCCCATTGGGCTCTATATAGGGACTAGTGTTGACCTGGGCCCATTGGGCTCTATATAGGGACTAGTGTTGACCTGGGCCCATTGAGCTCTATATAGTGACTAGTGTTGACCTGGGCCCCGTGGGCTCTATATAGGGACTAGTGTTGACCTGGGCCTATTGGGATCTATATAGGGACTAGTGTTGACCTGGGCCCATTGGGCTCTATATAGTGACTAGTGTTGACCTGGGCCCATTGGGCTCTATATAGGGACTAGTGTTGACCTGGGCCCATTGGGATCTATATAGGGACTAGTGTTGACCTGGGCCCATTGGGATCTATATAGGGACTAGTGTTGACCTGGGCCCATTGGGCTCTATATAGGGACTAGTGTTGACCTGGGCCCATTGGGCTCTATATAGGGACTAGTGTTGACCTGGGCCCATTGGGCTCTATATAGGGACTAGTGTTGACCTGGGCCCATTGGGCTCTATATAGGGACTAGTGTTGACCTGGGCCCATTGGGATCTATATAGGGACTAGTGTTGACCTGGGCCCATTGGGATCTATATAGGGACTAGTGTTGACCTGGGCCCATTGGGCTCTATATAGGGACTAGTGTTGACCTGGGCCCCTTGGGCTCTATATAGGGACTAGTGTTGACCTGGGCCCATTGGGATCTATATAGGGACAAGTGTTGACCTGGGCCCATTGGGCTCTATATAGTGACTAGTGTTGACCTGGGCCCATTGGGCTCTATATAGGGACTAGTGTTGACCTGGGCCCATTGGGATCTATATAGGGACTAGTGTTGACCTGGGCCCATTGGGCTCTATATAGAGACTAGTGTTGACCTGGGCCCATTGGGCTCTATATAGGGACTAGTGCTGACCTGGGCCCATTGGGCTCTATATAGGGACTAGTGTTGACCTGGGCCTATTGGGATCTATATAGGGACTAGTGTTGACCTGGGCCCATTGGGCTCTATATAGTGACTAGTGTTGACCTGGGCCCATTGGGCTCTATATAGGGACTAGTGTTGACCTGGGCCCATTGGGCTCTATATAGGGAATAGTGTTGACCTGGGCCCATTGGGCTCTATATAGGGACTAGTGTTGACCTGGGCCCATTGGGATCTATATAGGGACTAGTGTTGACCTGGGCCCATTGGGCTCTATATAGGGACTAGTGTTGACCTGGGCCCATTGGGCTCTATATAGTGACTAGTGTTGACCTGGGCCCATTGGGCTCTATATAGGGACTAGTGTTGACCTGGGCCCATTGGGATCTATATAGGGACTAGTGTTGACCTGGGCCCATTGGGCTCTATATAGTGACTAGTGTTGACCTGGGCCCATTGGGATCTATATAGGGACTAGTGTTGACCTGGGCCCATTGGGATCTATATAGGGACTAGTGTTGACCTGGGCCCATTGGGCTCTATATAGTGACTAGTGTTGACCTGGGCCCATTGGGCTCTATATAGGGACTAGTGTTGACCTGGGCCTATTGGGATCTATATAGGGACTAGTGTTGACCTGGGCCCCTTGGGCTCTATATAGGGACTAGTGTTGACCTGGGCCCATTGGGATCTATATAGGGACTAGTGTTGACCTGGGCCCATTGGGCTCTATATAGGGACTAGTGTTGACCTGGGCCCATTGGGCTCTATATAGGGACTAGTGTTGACCTGGGCCCATTGGGATCTATATAGGGACTAGTGTTGACCTGGGCCCCTTGGGCTCTATATAGGGACTAGTGTTGACCTGGACCCCTTGGGCTCTATATAGGGACTAGTGTTGACCTGGGCCCATTGGGCTCTATATAGGGACTAGTGTTGACCTGGGCCCATTGGGCTCTATATAGGGACTAGTGTTGACCTGGGCCCATTGGGATCTATATAGGGACTAGTGTTGACCTGGGCCCATTGGGCTCTATATAGTGACTAGTGTTGACCTGGGCCCATTGGGCTCTATATAGGGACTAGTGTTGACCTGGGCCCATTGGGATCTATATAGGGACTAGTGTTGACCTGGGCCCATTGGGCTCTATATAGGGACTAGTGTTGACCTGGGCCCATTGGGCTCTATATAGGGACTAGTGTTGACCTGGGCCCATTGGGCTCTATATAGGGACTAGTGTTGACCTGGGCCTATTGGGATCTATATAGGGACTAGTGTTGACCTGGGCCCATTGGGCTCTATATAGTGACTAGTGTTGACCTGGGCCCATTGGGCTCTATATAGGGACTAGTGTTGACCTGGGCCTATTGGGATCTATATAGGGACTAGTGTTGACCTGGGCCCATTGGGCTCTATATAGGGACTAGTGTTGACCTGGGCCCATTGGGCTCTATATAGGGAATAGTGTTGACCTGGGCCCATTGGGCTCTATATAGGGACTAGTGTTGACCTGGGCCCATTGGGCTCTATATAGGGACTAGTGTTGACCTGGGCCCATTGGGATCTATATAGGGACTAGTGTTGACCTGGGCCCATTGGGCTCTATATAGTGACTAGTGTTGACCTGGGCCCATTGGGATCTATATAGGGACTAGTGTTGACCTGGGCCCATTGGGATCTATATAGGGACTAGTGTTGACCTGGGCCCATTGGGCTCTATATAGTGACTAGTGTTGACCTGGGCCCATTGGGCTCTATATAGGGACTAGTGTTGACCTGGGCCTATTGGGATCTATATAGGGACTAGTGTTGACCTGGGCCCCTTGGGCTCTATATAGGGACTAGTGTTGACCTGGGCCCATTGGGATCTATATAGGGACTAGTGTTGACCTGGGCCCATTGGGATCTATATAGGGACTAGTGTTGACCTGGGCCCATTAGGCTCTATATAGGGACTAGTGTTGACCTGGGCCCATTGGGCTCTATATAGGGACTAGTGTTGACCTGGGCCCCTTGGGCTCTATATAGGGACTAGTGTTGACCTGGGCCCCTTGGGCTCTATATAGGGACTAGTGTTGACCTGGGCCCATTGGGCTCTATATAGGGACTAGTGTTGACCTGGGCCTATTGGGATCTATATAGGGACTAGTGTTGACCTGGGCCCCTTGGGCTCTATATAGGGACTAGTGTTGACCTGGGCCCATTGGGATCTATATAGGGACTAGTGTTGACCTGGGCCCATTGGGCTCTATATAGGGACTAGTGTTGACCTGGGCCCATTGGGCTCTATATAGGGACTAGTGTTGACCTGGGCCCCTTGGGCTCTATATAGGGACTAGTGTTGACCTGGGCCCATTGGGCTCTATATAGGGACTAGTGTTGACCTGGGCCTATTGGGATCTATATAGGGACTAGTGTTGACCTGGGCCCCTTGGGCTCTATATAGGGACTAGTGTTGACCTGGGCCCATTGGGATCTATATAGGGACTAGTGTTGACCTGGGCCCATTGGGATCTATATAGGGACTAGTGTTGACCTGGGCCCATTGGGCTCTATATAGGGACTAGTGTTGACCTGGGCCCATTGGGCTCTATATAGGGACTAGTGTTGACCTGGGCCCCTTGGGCTCTATATAGGGACTAGTGTTGACCTGGGCCCATTGGGCTCTATATAGGGAATAGTGTTGACCTGGGCCCATTGGGCTCTATATAGGGACTAGTGTTGACCTGGGCCCATTGGGATCTATATAGGGACTAGTGTTGACCTGGGCCCATTGGGCTCTATATAGGGACTAGTGTTGACCTGGGCCCATTGGGCTCTATATAGTGACTAGTGTTGACCTGGGCCCATTGGGCTCTATATAGGGACTAGTGTTGACCTGGGCCCATTGGGATCTATATAGGGACTAGTGTTGACCTGGGCCCATTGGGCTCTATATAGTGACTAGTGTTGACCTGGGCCCATTGGGATCTATATAGGGACTAGTGTTGACCTGGGCCCATTGGGATCTATATAGGGACTAGTGTTGACCTGGGCCCATTGGGCTCTATATAGTGACTAGTGTTGACCTGGGCCCATTGGGCTCTATATAGGGACTAGTGTTGACCTGGGCCTATTGGGATCTATATAGGGACTAGTGTTGACCTGGGCCCCTTGGGCTCTATATAGGGACTTGTCCCAGTAGAACCCTGGGCTCTGTCTGTCCCAGTAGAACCCTGGGCTCTGTCTGTCCCAGTAGAACCCTGGGCCCTGTCTGTCCCAGTAGAACCCTGGGCTCTGTCTGTCCAGTAGAACCCTGGGCTCTGTCTGTCCCACACCCAACATCTAATAATGTACAATAATATGGTCATTTAGTAGATGCTTTAATCCAAAGGCACCTACAGTTACATAGTGGCACATCTGCAGTATATGTGGCCCGTTTGGGAATCAACCCCACAAGCCTTACTGTACTGATCATTGTTTATGCTTATTTTGCTATCAATGATTGACAGTTGACGTGATGAGGAGTGTGTGTGTGTGTGTGTGTGTGTGTGTGTGTGTGTGTGTGTGTGTGTGTGTGTGTGTGTGTGTGTGTGTGTGTGTGTGTGTGTGTGTGTGTGTGTGTGTGTGTGTGTGTGATGGAGTAAAGAGAGCATGGGGCACATACACAAGGAGTGCCTTAACGTGAAGCTTTTGTTTTCTCTCCGTGTTTATTGTGTTATTTTACACCACTTCTTCTAATTCACAGGACTACAGAGAGAGAGAAGTGTCTGTCAAAACGTCTCCAGCTTCTTCCACAATGGAAGAACTGACGTTCACCTGTTTTTTATTTGTTTAGTCGTGGCCTCATGTGGACTCACTGTATTATGTTCTCCGTTTGTTTTCCATGCTTTGCCCCTTTCTGAATTTACAATAAAGTGTGTTTGACGCTGGAAAGATTGCCAGCGTTGAAGTCACTGATTTGATTATAAATATGGTTTGATGTTGTTCGCTGGCTGAAAGGAGTCTGTTCAACAGGTCTGTAAAGTGTGTGCTTGAGACAACTCTTCATTCATTACCACACAGCTTTGTTGTGCCATTCATGGTTGGCGTGACACTGATGGAACAACCTGGAGACAGGAGTTGACTGAAGCACAGAGCCATCTGGAGCCTGGTTACAATACCTTTGACTCATTCCTCTCTGCCTCCTTCTCTCTCCACTCCTCTCCCTCGACTGACCCACCTCTCACCTTCCCCCCCTACTCACAAGGCAGGCAATACGCTTTGACCTCTATCTTTACTAGATGCTGTTCTTCCACTAACCTCATCGCCACTCCCCTCCAAGTCTCCGACCACTACCTTGTATCCTTTTTCCTCTCGCTCTCATCCAACACTTCCCACACATGGCCCCTACTCGGCATGGTAGTCGCGCCGTCCCAACCTTCGCTCTCTCTCCCCCGCTACTCTCTCCTCTCCCATCCTATCATCTCTTCCCTCTGCTCAAACCTTCTCCAACCTATCTCCTGATTCTGCCTCCTCAACCCTCCTCTCCTCCCTTTCTGCATCCTTTGACTCTCTATGTCCCCTATCCTCCAGGCCGGCTCGGTCCTCCCCTCCTGCTCCGTGGCTCGACGACTCATTGCGAGCTCACAGAACAGGGCTCCGGGCAGCCGAGCGGAAATGGAGGAAAACTCGCCTCCCTGCGGACCTGGCATCCTTTCACTCCCTCCTCTCTACATTCTCCTCTTCTGTCTCTGCTGCTAAAGCCACTTTCTACCACTCTAAATTCCAAGCATCTGCCTCTAACCCTAGGCAGCTCTCTTGCCACCTTCTCCTCCCTCCTGAATCCTCCTCCCCCTCCCCCTCCTCCCTCTCTGCCGATGGTACTTCTGTCAACCATTTTGAAAAGAAGGTCGACGACATCCGATCCTCGTTTGCTAAGTCAAACGACACCGCTGGTTCTGCTCACACTGCCCTACCCTGTGCTTTGACCTCTTTCTCCCCTCTCTCTCCAGATGAAATCTCGCGTCTTGTGACGGCCGGCCGCCCAACAACCTGCCCGCTTGACCCTATCCCCTCCTCTCTTCTCCAGACCAGTTCCGGAGACCTTCTCCCTTACCTCACCTCGCTCATCAACTCATCCTTGACCGCTGGCTACGTCCCTTCCGTCTTCAAGAGAGCGAGAGTTGCACCCCTTCTGAAAAAACCTACACTCCATCCCTCCGATGTCAACAACTACAGACCAGTATCCCTTCTTTCTTTTCTCTCCAAAACTCTTGAACGTGCCGTCCTTGGCCAGCTCTCCTGCTATCTCTCTCAGAATGACCTTCTTGATCCAAATCAGTCAGGTTTCAAGACTAGTCACTCAACTGAGACTGCTCTTCTCTGTATCACGGAGGCGCTCCGCACTGCTAAAGCTAACTCTCTCTCCTCTGCTCTCATCCTTCTAGACCTATCGGCTGCCTTTGATACTGTGAACCATCAGATCCTCCTCTCCACCCTCTCCGAGCTGGGCATCTCCGGCGCGGCCCACGCTTGGATTGCGTCCTACCTGACAGGTCGCTCCTACCAGGTGGCGTGGCGAGAATCTGTCTCCGCACCACGTGCTCTCACCACTGGTGTCCCCCAGGGCTCTGTTCTAGGCCCTCTCCTATTCTCGCTATACACCAAGTCACTTGGCTCTGTCATATCCTCACATGGTCTCTCCTATCATTGCTATGCAGACGACACACAATTAATCTTCTCCTTTCCCCCCTCTGATAACCAGGTGGTAAATCGCATCTCTGCATGTCTGGCAGACATATCAGTGTGGATGACGGATAACCACCTCAAGCTGAACCTCGGCAAGACGGAGCTGCTCTTCCTCCCGGGGAAGGACTGCCCGTTCCATGATCTCGCCATCACGGTTGACAACTCCATTGTGTCCTCCTCCCAGAGCGCTAAGAACCTTGGCGTGATCCTGGACAACACCCTGTCGTTCTCAACTAACATCAAGGCGGTGGCCCGTTCCTGTAGGTTCATGCTCTACAACATCCGCAGAGTACGACCCTGCCTCACACAGGAAGCGGCGCAGGTCCTAATCCAGGCACTTGTCATCTCCCGTCTGGATTACTGCAACTCGCTGTTGGCTGGGCTCCCTGCCTGTGCCATTAAACCCCTACAACTCATCCAGAACGCCGCAGCCCGTCTGGTGTTCAACCTTCCCAAGTTCTCTCACGTCACCCCGCTCCTCCGCTCTCTCCACTGGCTTCCAGTTGAAGCTCGCATCCGCTACAAGACCATGGTGCTTGCCTACGGAGCTGTGAGGGGAACGGCACCTCAGCACCCTTCAGGCTCTGGTCCAGGCCCTACACCCAAACAAGGGCACTGCGAGCATCCACCTCTGGCCTGCTCGCCTCCCTACCACTGAGGAAGTACAGTTCCCGCTCAGCCCAGTCAAAACTGTTCGCTGCCTCTCGGCACCCCAATGGTGGAACAAACTCCCTCACGACGCCAGGACAGCGGAGTCAATCACCACCTTCCGGAGACACCTGAAAACCCCACCTCTTCAAGGAATACCAGGCATAGGCAGCAAGCTTCTGCCCCCCCCCCCCCCCCCCTTAAAAGAGTTAGATGCACTATTCTAAAGTGGCTGTTCCACTGGATGTATCATAAGGTGAATGCACCAATTTGTAAGTCGCTCTGGATAAGAGCGTCTGCTAAATGACTTAAATGTAAATGTAACATACTTTTACTCAATCTGTTAGTAGTTGGACTTATTTCACCCGTTACTGAGATGGTTGTTCCCATTTTGGATCAAGTTTTAGGGAGTACATTGTCTCGGTCTCTTTCCTACTTGGGCTGTCATTTTAAATGCCGGTTGAGGGTGATTTTAAAAAGTTCAAATTTTGGGATATTCTGACTCAGCTGTGTTCAGACATAGAGTTCATAACACTTTAAGCAGCATAATGTGACCTGCCTGATGTGGCCTGCAAACCAGCTGTTTCAGACTAGTCTGAGTACCAGTATTTTTAGACAAAGAAGCAATGACATGGACTTCAGGGAGCAGGCTAGTTTCAGACCACTGTGTTGGGGTAAAACTACACTGTTAAAATATGGTGATCTTACTGTCATCAAGAGATTAATTTAAATGATCAAATATTAATTTAGGCACTCACTTGATGAAGGCTTACAGCAAGCGATTGGATATATAGACCATGTCTGTGTCATTAGCAAACACAGTCATTGATGGTACTGGTAACTCTAAATTTCCCTTGAAAGGCACCCTGGGAGGTGTTTGGAATAAGGTTTTGCACCCTACAGTTTTAAAACAACACCCCAAAAACGGTTTAGTGGTACATTTTTTGCCACTTAAGAGGACAGAACTGCTTTGTCACTGTGGTGGTAGCCTGAATACGGTAATCTGTATTTTTCCAAAAGGTGCAGCTCGGGTATTTTCTGTAACTTGTCCCTAATGTCTTTGGATGGGCACTGAGGTGAAAAGGAGACTGGAGTGCTTCTTTTTTAAGTCTGTAACGAGACTATTTCAACAGGATTCTCCGCTGCTCACTGGGTAACTCCTGGCTCACTGTCATCTTCTCCCCTGCTACGGCTGAGGAGGTCTGAGGAGACGGACGGACCGTTCTCCAGCACACCCTGCGCCAAGCCCCCATTAGCCCCACCTCCGGTCTCTGAGAAGGCCTCCCTCTTCAGTGGTCTAATAAAGAGTACAGTGGGGTTGTTGGGCGTCTCCACAGCGCCGCCCCGGTGGTCGGAGGGCTTCCTGAGGAAGCGAGACAAGGTAGCCACACAGCTCTTCTTGAAGTTCTCGTTCATGAAGGCGTAGATGATCGGGTTGTTGAAGGAGTTGGAGAAGCCGATGGCTTGGACGATGGCGATGATCATGTTCAACGTCACCTCGTCAGAGTTCTTCTCCAGGTTGTCTGATGAAAGGAAGGGTTTTAGGGATTAGTTTAGCTGTATTTAGAGAATATTTGTAGCTAGGCTTCCATCCAATTTGCAACAGATTTTCATTTGAATATTCTAAAATCTCCATATAACAATATTGCATTTTCCCACCAGAGATGTTTCCATCAAACTGATTTTTTCATTATAATTTTGGGGAAGTTACAATACAGTAACAAACATAGGACATCACTACAATATTTTATTCTCTTTAAGAAACATAAAATAAAAACATACTGTTTGCTGATTTAAACGTTTTTAAATTTTAACTAGGCAATTCAGTTAAGAACATATTCTTATTTACAGTGACAACCTACCTTGGACGACGCTGGGCCAATTGTGCGCCGCCCTACGGGACTCTCAAGCGCAACTAGATGTGATACAGCCTGGATTCGAACCAGGTACAGTAGTGACACCTCTTTCACAGAGATGCAGTGCTGCGCCACTCGAGAGCTCCCGATACGAGGCTGTGCGTGATGTAGTACATATAAACATAACTTTTACTGTTACATTTTCATGTACCGAATGGAGAAGTCCAAGTTAAATGGGTTTCCATCGCATTTCCAACTCTACTGATACTTGTATCACAAACACATTTTGCCTTATATAGCCGATGTGCTCACTCTGGTCTTGGTACATGCGCGCTAGCCAACAGCTCGCAGATACAGAGCGGGTAGGCTACCTACATTATGAGATAATTATGAATAAGAGCAAAATGATGTGTATTTGTGAAACGGCAGCCAGAGCATCGATCATCATGTCACCAGAATAAGACCCTGACATTCATTGGAAAGGAGCATCAAGCTCATTGCACATTCACCACCCTGTGAAGTTGATCATCATTTATTTAATCTGTAGCCTAATAAACGGCATGTTTTCCCGAGTCGTAGTGAGAGGACCACACAACATATCATCACGTGACTCCAAGTTTACTTAGATATGATGGTTATTATATTGAGAATATTTGTGCATCGCGGCGTTTCCACCGCCATTTCTCGCATAATTAATTTTACTGACACAAAAAGATCCCACCATGTCTAACGAACAAATAGTTCAACAGTCTTGTACCGACCGACATTTCATGTTTCCATCAGACTGGTCGTGACTTTTTTTTCATGTCATCAGGAATCTCAACCCGGCTGAAACGGTTTAATGGAAACATCGTCTAGTGAGAGTTAAAAAAAACATGCTGAACCGTCAGATGTACACCTGCCTCTGAGTTGCAGTTAAACCTGAATGTCAAGGTTAACCTATGTGACGGTGATTGTTTATGCTATATGTACTACACCCTATTTCAGCTTGTTAGACCTAGCCCTGTTGTCGTTGTTGTAGTGCGATAGATCATATACTTACTGTACTCAAACACACATGTATCAAACCATATGAAACGGAGCCCAACAGATTGTGAACAGGCCGAACAATAGTGGTGACCATTTTTACAGCTCGCTTCTTCCTCTGTAAAATCAATCAACATATTTGAACGTTCTCACCGCCGATTCCTTCCTTCTATTCTTCCCATACTGAGAGACGTGCAGGTGTCATCATGCACAATGCATTTCAACACAATAAACAGGTATTTTAGCAGAGCTCTCTGTGTGCCTGAATGGTCTAGCAGTAGTGCTGCCAACTCCAGTCAACTCAGACTGCGGCTCAATACCCAGGTGCTTTCAACATTTCACATCCCCTTCATCTCAATCAATAAATATAGTGCATTTTATAAAGCCCTTCGTGGCCGAGTATTTATGAGAGGAACCAGGCTCTGAGGGGCTGTCCTCACTGCTGTTCTCTACTGTCTGTATCTGGTAGAGAGGAACCAGGCTCTGAGGGGTGGCCAGTCCTCTACTGTCTGTACCTGGTAGAGAGGAACCAGGCTCTGAGGGGTGGCCAGTCCTCTCCTGTCTGTACTGGGTAGGAGGAACCAGGCTCTGAGGGGTGACCAGTCCTCTCCTGACTGTACTGGGTAGAGAGGAACCAGGCTCTGAGAGATGGCCAGTCCTCTCCTGGCTGTACTGGGTAGAGAGGAACCAGGCTCTGAGGGGTGACCAGTCCTCTCCTGACTGTACTGGGTAGAGAGGAACCAGGCTCTGAGAGATGGCAGCCTGCTGGCTGCTCTGGCTGAGGGACCAGGCTCTGGGGGGGTGGCCAGTCCTCTCCTAGCTGTACTGGGTAGAGAGGGACCAGGCTCTGGGAGGTGGCCAGTCCTCTCCTGGCTGTACTGGGTAGAGAGGAACCAGGCTCTGAGGGGTGACCAGTCCTCTCCTGGCTCATCTCTGCCCTCTCTCATTCTAGAGAGGAACCAGGCTCAGAGGGGTGGCCAGTCCTCTCCTAACTCATCTCTCCCTCTCTCATTCTTCCCTATATGTATCACAATAAAAACAATGAAAGATGTGTGTGTATATGTACAGTACCTGGATATTTTGTTGACCTCTCTGTGGTTCATGGTGTTCAGGACAGAGGAGTTCCCCAGCCTCCTGATCCACAGCTCTATCCTATGTGATAGAAACAACATGGCTGCCATGGGCATCAGGAACAGAGCTACCATGATGAAGGTGGTGTCACTTATGTGGTCAGGGAACGCCAACGCTCCTGACAACACACGTGGTGGTGGTCGTACAGGAAGTCATACTTCACCTGGGAATGGAGGGGAAACACATGAATGAATCATTTGATCACAGTGATTGTCAAAGCCACCGATTTGGTCAGGTTAAGTTAGGTGGCTGGGGGTTGTAAGTTAGGTCAGGTCAGGTTAAGTCAGGTCAGCTCAGGTGAGTTTAGGTCAGGTCAGCTCAGGTTAAGTCAGATTAAGCCAGGTCAGGTTAAGTCAGGTCAGGTTAAGTCAGGTAGGGTGCAGCTGGTGGGTGGGTTTCACTGTAGGTCAGGTTTATTTGAGGTCAGGTTAGGTTAAGTAGGGTAGGGTTTTGTAGGTTAGGTTAAGTCAGGTTAAGTTAGGTCAGGTTAAGTTAGGTCAGGTTAAGTTCAGTAGGGTTAGTTAGGTTAAGTCAGGTTAGGTCAGGTCAGGTTAGGTCAGGTTAAGTCAGGTCAGGTTAAGTCAGGTCAGGTAGATCAGGTCAGGTCAGCTTCTTTGGTGCCAGGATGTTGACTGTAAGCGTTTTGGATTTGATTGAAGCTACAGTAGCTGTGGTGGGAGGGGCTTGACATACCTCTAGTTGCTGGGCGCAGTGGGGATCCCACGACCACTTGATGCCACTGCCACTTACACAAGTCCTACACAACGAAGACATATAATACAATGACTTATTAGCAATGACACAAGTAAAACATGATATACTGTACACATATGAGAGCTTCTTTTCCAAAACGCTGCATACACAATGTTTGACACTTGTACCTTCATGTGTGTAAAATATATAGCAATATTATCAGATTTTTAATTGACTAGATTTTAGCTGTGTATGCAATGAGTTTGTTGCAATACGCTATCCTGTATATCTATTGGGTAGCTGGAATTGAATGTTCCTATCCTGTATATTTATTGGGTAACTAGAATGGAATGTTCCTATCCTGTATATCTATTGGGCAGCTGGAATAGAATGTTCCTATCCTGTATATCTATTGGGTAGCTGGAATATAATGTTCCTATCCTGTGTATCTATTGGGCAGTTGGAATGGAATGTTCCTATCCTGTGTGAAGTTGAATAGAAATGCTCCTATCCTGTATATATGTATTGGGTATTTATGTGAATAGATGTATATATCTATTGGGCAGCTGGAATAGAATGTTCCTATCCTGTATATCTATTGGGTAGCTGGAATAGAATGTTCCTATCCTGTATATCTATTGGGCAGCTGGAATAGAATCTTTCTGTATATCTATTGGGTAGCTGGAATGGAATGTTCCTATCCTGTATATCTATTCAGTCCTGTGAATAAATATTTATATCCTGTATATCTATTGGGTAGCTGGAATGGAATGTTCCTATCCTGTATATCTATTGGGTAGCTGGAATAGAATGTTCCTATCCTGTATATCTATTGGGTAGCTGGAATAGAATGTTCCTATCCTGTATATCTATTGGGCAGCTGGAATAGAATGTTCCTATCCTGTATATCTATTGGGTAGCTGGAATGGAATGTTCCTATCCTGTATATCTATAGGGTAGCTGGAATAGAATGTTCCTCCTATTGTCTTGCGCATATGGAATAGAATGTTCCTATCCTGTATATCTATTGGGTAGCTGGAATAGAATGTTCCTATCCTGTATATTGTTGGCAGAGGTATGGAATCAGATTGTTCCTATCCTGTATATCTATTGGGTAGCTGGAATGGAATGTTCCTATCCTGTATATCTATTGGGTAGCTGGAATAGAATGTTCCTATCCTGTATATATGTATAGATCTATTGAGATGGAATATCTCCTATCCTGTATATCTATGGGGTAGCTGGAATGGAAGTCTATCCTGTATATCTATTGGGTACTTGGGATTCGAATATTTGCCTATCCTGTATATCTATTGGGCAGCTTGGATGGGATTGTTCCTATCCTGTATATCTATTGGGTAGCTGGAATGGAATGTTCCTATCCTGTATATCTATTGGGTAGCTGGAATAGAATGTTCCTATCCTGTATATCTATTGGGTAGCTCAAATAGAATCTTCCTATCCTGTATGTGTCTTTTTAAGCACTATTGAATTCAACACATAAGTCTAGCATCACTGTGTTATAGTGTTTGGTTAGAGTTAGGTCTCGTACAATAACACTTATATACATATACACTGAACAAAAATACGAACAAACTGCCAGAAATGTTCCATACACACAAAAAGCGAATTTCTCTCAAATTGTGTACACATTTGTTTACATCCCTGTTAGTTAGCATTTCTCCTTTGCCAAGATAATCCATCCACCTAGCAGGTGTTGACATCAAGAAGCTGATTAAACAGCTTGATCATTACACAGGTGCACCTTGTGCTGAGGATAATAAAAGGCCACTTTAAAATGTGGAGTTTTGTCACACAACACAATGTTACGGCTCTCGTCGAAAGGAGTGGACCAAAGCGCAGCGTGGAAAGTGTTCATGATTTTTATTATAAAAAACACTCAAACAAAATAACAAAGCGAAAACGAAAGCGCACAGTTCTGTAAGGCAAAAGAACTCTGAACAGAAGTCCACAAAACCCAAACGGAAAATGACAACTTATATATGATCCCAATCAAGACTCACCGATAGACAGCTGCCTCTGATTGGGAACCACACTCGGCCAAAACAAAGAAATAAAACATCGATTTTCCCACCCAAGTCACACCCTGACCTAACCAAACATAGAGAATAATAGGGATCTCTAAGGTCAGGGCGTGGCACACAATGCCACAGATGTATCAAGTTGAGGAGCGTGCCATTGGCATGCTGACTGCAGGAGGAATGTACACCAAAGCTGTCTTACCAGAGTTAATATGTAATTTTTTTACCATAAGCCACCTAAGCCATTTTTTTCTATTTTTGTGGCATGCTACAGACTTAATGTCTTTAAATAAGGATTTTCCTTCTCTTTTTGTTGTAGTGCCTGGAGCTTAATGCATTTTTTTTCACTTATCTACACACCATACTCCACTTTTTTTTATATTATGAAAGAAATTCAACCATAACTGAAGAACTCTCATAGGCTACTATCCCCTCCCAATGTCTGTACCTAGTGACCTTTAGTCTGTCCTCTCCTCTCTCTTCTGCTCCCACTCTCCTCCTCCTCTTCCTCACCCTTCCTTCTCTGTTCTCACTGCCATACACCATTAACACAAAAGCTGAAAGTGTTTATTTTTTAAGCCTTACCTAGCATCTTGTATGCTCTTTCGGAGTGTACTGCCTCCTCATTTTCAAGGGGTAGACAATTCCCTGGTACCTCTCCACGGCGATGCAGGTCATTGTGAGAATCCCTGTCACTATGGCCATAGCCTGAACAAAAGGAATCGTCTTGCAGATGAGAACACCTAGGAAGAGAAGGGGTTGGAGTCGAGCACTCAAAAACACACTGTACACGGAACAAGCAGAAGTTTTCTCCATACGTTCTCTCATTTGACTGCGTTTACACAGACCAATTCTGATCTTTTTTCACTAATTGGTCTTTTGATCAATCAAATCAGCTCTTTTGTCAAGAAGTGGGCAATATATCATAATTGAGCTGTCTGTGTACTGCAGCCGGTATGGCCCTCGTTATGAGGCTGATGGGGAAGGAAATTCGTGTGTAGGTAACCTTCACTCCTAAATCCCCTGGCTTCGATGTAGTCCCCCAGAAGGCTGATCCTCACCCATTCAAACAAAATAGGCTATTTTGTGACAATTCACAGTATAACCTATATCACAAAACAAATGTGATATTGCTTGCTCTAAATCTTGTGGGAGATGCTGAAAATGGGAAATCAAGACACCTATAAACGTGGGGTGGAAGAGGTGTCCGGCAAAACCAGAACATCGTTTAAAAACGGTTTACTTAGGACTCCATTATGGAAATAAAATGTACTCTGTAAGGCACTGCTCTGTGACCTATTACTTCCCATGTTGGTTGGTTTTTAACGTAGACATTTTGACTGATGGGTTGAGAGACCCACATCCATCAATGTCATTAAACTGTAGAAGGCACCAGAAGGCAGTGATACCCGCAAATATATTGAAATTATAAAAAGCGCTCTGCAAACACAACCATATCACTAGATTATCATGTTCTAAAACTACTACCAAATTTAAAATGTACATGATATTATTTCAGGTAAAAAAAAACGATTACATATAGGCTTCTAAAGTTTATTCAAACTATCAATGACAGTAGGCACCCCGCTGGGCACATACATCAATTCAACGTCTAATTCCACTTTAGTTCAATGTAATTTCATCGAAATGACGCTGAAACGATGTTAATTCAACCAGTAGTCATGGAACATAGGAACTCACCTCCGAGCCATTCCGAGGAGATGTTCTGCAACGAGGTAAAAGCCACGGGATACAGAAGAATGTGATAAGAAGATCGCTCACCGCCAGAGAACAGATGAAGATATTAGTGGAGGTCTGTATTGCTCTTTTACGCACCACTATGTAGACAACCAAACTGTTCCCAACCAGAGCCAGGACGAAAATGATAGCATACATAATAGAAAGTAGTCTTAGCGCCCAACGGTAGCTCAGGGACGTAGACAAGCAGGTCAATATTTGTAAGACTCGATGAACTCTTGTAGCCTCGTAAGTTGTAATGTTGTAGCATCTCTTGCAGAACCTCGGGTGTTATTTTCCTGGACACCATTTCTGGTGACGTTGTCATTTTCTAGAAGTTTATTTAATTTCCAGTAGTACAGCCACTACAGACAGATGTATTTTCCCGCCCGAAAATGGTGTTTTGTACACGTGCAGCTGATTAGGCTTTTCCAAACTGTGTAGCCTGGTGCGCTCCTCCAAAAAACATATTTCCACTGTGCTGCGGCTGAGATAGTACATTCTCTTCCGCGTCCAGAGGCAAGAGGAAAGTGTCTGAGTGACACTTCTAGCCTATACCGCACTCTGTTAGTCTGCTGTTATTGCTGTGGGCTAATAACCTCTGTCCGTCAAGGGGTGGAACACCCAATTAGCTGTCAATCCAGTCCTCAAAACGACAGAACGAACGCACACACACACACAGCTTTATGGAAACAGATTAATATTTTTGTTTGTGTGCTTTATGCTCTTCATCATCACCTACAATTATAGAGGTGTCATGAAAAGGTCATTCCTGGTTTTGATCCGTGTGTCTAATTTGCTGAATTTATACAGAGGGGTCAATCAACTTGTCTATCATTGCATCTACTCGAGTTAGTTACATAGTCACTTGTTTTTGTGCACAGTGCTCTTCAGATATGTGCTGTTCGACAACAACACACTTCTTTTGCAAACAGATGTTGTCAATTATGTATCCAGTCCTATATTTTAGAAACTGTGGATTCTGACAAGGGTCCTGTCTTTGAATTAAATGTTTTGTGTATATATAGTACTTTTCAAGTACAGCCTGCATGAACATTATACTTGGACTCAACATACAGTGGGGAGAACAAGTATTTGATGCACTGCCGATTTGCCGGTTTTCCTACTTACAAAGCATGTAGAGGTCTGTAATTTTTATCATAGGTACACTTCAACTGTGAGAGACGGAATCTAAAACAAAAATCCCGAGTAGCACTGTATGATTTTTAAGTAATTAATTTGCATTTTATTGCATGACATAAGTATTTGATACATCAGAAAAGCAGAACCATAATATTTGGTACAGAAACCTTTGTTTGCAATTACAGAGATCATATGTTTCCTGTAGTTCTTGACCAGGTTTGTACCATCAGCAGGGATTTTGGCCCACTCCTCCATACAGACCCTTCTCCAGATCCTTGGCAGCAGGTGAACTAGGCAATATGGACTTTCAGCTCCCTCCAAAGATTTTCTATTGGGTTCAGTTTTCTGAGTGGCTAGGCCACTCGAGGACCTTGAGATGTTCTCACGGAGCCAATCCTAGCTGCCCTGGCTGTGTGTTCAGGGTGGTTCTAGTGCTTGAAGACCCAGCCACGACCCATCTTCAATGCTCTTACTAAGGAGAGGGGCTCACCATCTCGATGTCATGGCCCCCATCCTCCCCTCAATACGGTGCAGTCGTCCTGTCCCTTTTGCAGAAAAGCATCCCCAAAGAATGATGTTTTCACCTCCCATGCTTCACAGTTGGGATGGTGTTCTTCGGGGTTGTATTCATCCTTCTTCTTCCTCCAAACACGGCGAGTGGAGTTTAGACCAAAAAGCTTCTCTCTGGGGCAGGCCTATGACCTTCTCCCATTCCTCCTCTGGATCATCCAGATGGTCATTGGCAAACTTCAGACGGGCCTGGACATGCGCTGGCTCAGCCAGTGCTAATTGAGCTCCAGGGTTTGAGTGGGTGAGGGGTGGTGTTACTAATGGTTTTCTTTGGAGACTGTGTTTCCCAGCTCTCTCAGTGATCACAGGTGCTGCCCAGTGTAGTTCTGGGCTGATCCCTCACCTTCCTCGTGGTAGCTGATATCTACCACGAGGTGAGATCTCATGGATCCCCAGACCGAGGGTGATTGACCGTCATCTGAAGCTCCTTGCATTTTCTGGGTCTGGCTTTTTCAAGGCAGCGCTTTTATTTGTCACCAAGCTGCTTGCCTATTGTCCTGTAGCCCATCCCAGCCTTGTGCAGGTCTACAATTTTATCCCTGATGTCCTTACACAGCTCTCTGGTCTTGGCCATTGTGGAGAGGTTGGAGTCTGTTTGATTGAGTGTGTGGACAGGTGTCTTTTATACAGGTAACGAGTTCAAACAGGTGCAGTTAATACAGGTAATGAGTGGAGAACAGGAGGGCTTCTTAAAGAAAAACTAACAGGTCTGTGAGAGCCGGAATTCTTACTGGTTGGTAGGTGGTCAAATACTTATGTCATGCAATAAAATGCAAATTAATTACTTAAAAATCATACAATGTGATTTTCTGGATTTTTGTTTTAGATTCCGTCTCTCACAGTTGAAGTGTACCTATGATAAAAATTACAGACCTCTACATGCTTTGTAAGTAGGAAAACCGGCAAAATCGGCAGTGTATCAAATACTTGTTCTCCCACTGTATATATGGATTTATGTATTGGGTGCAAGTTACCCATTGTTTATTAAGGATGATTTTCTTCTGTATAGTATCCTAGCAACATGGGAAACATTGGACCCTAAGTGAGAGGCTGTGTTAAAGCTTTGCAGCTCCTAGCAACATGGGAGCATGGTTGGACCCTAAGTGAGAGGCTGTGTTGAGAGATGAGTCTCCTAGCAACATGGCAAACATTGGTTGGAGTGAGAGGCTGTGTTGAGAGCTGAGTCTCCTAGCAACATGGGAAACATTGGACCCTAAGTGAGAGGCTGTGTTGAGTAATGAGTCTCCTAGCAACATGGGAAACATTGGACTTAAGTGAGAGGCTGTGTTGAGAGCTGAGTCACCTAGCAACATGGGAAACATTGGACCCTAAGTGAGAGGCTGTGTTGAGAGCTGAGTCTCCTAGCAACATGGGAAACATTGGACCCTAAGTGAGAGGCTGTGTTGAGAGATGAGTCTCCTAACCGTCCTGGAGAAGTGCTCGTTCTAGTGGGCAGGCTGTGACTTATGGGGCTGGATTTCTGGAGGTGACTGTTAGGAGGCTGAAGACTGTAGGAGGCTGAAGACTCTTGAGAGGCTGTAGACTGTAGGAGGCTGAAGACTGTAGGAGGCTGTAGACTGTAGGAGGCTGTCAGTCTGAGGCATTGAACTCAGGAGACTGAAGACTCTTGAGAGGCTGTAGACTGTAGGAGGCTGAAGACTGTAGGAGACTGAAGACTGTAGGAGACTGTAGACTTCTTGAGAGGCTGTAGACTGTAGGAGGCTGAAGACTGTAGGAGACTGTAGACTGTAGGAGGCTGAAGACTGTAGGAGGCTGAAGACTGTAGGAGGCTGTAGACTGTCAGAGGCTGAAGACTGTAGGAGGCTGTAGACCAGTGATCATCAACTAGATTCAGCCGCTGGCCGGATGGTCGGGGCCCGGAACATACTATCTAGGTTTTATAAGGGTCGATTCTGGGTTTTTGTGGGGGAGCTGTGAACAGGCAGGTGAGCATTCAAAGCAGCAGGTGGACACAATGACATAGTAGCAACTGGTCGACAATTAGTAGGCAATTAGTAGGCAATGCCTACTCCCAATTGGTCAAAATCACACGATGCTCACCGATGATGTCATGGTAAACACTGATCTCCGGGAGCGAGCTGCTGGAGATCAGTGTTTAGTAACATAGTTTGGTATCATCGTGTGATTTTGACCAATAGAAGGCATTGCCTACATGCCTCTAGTGTATACAAGGCCAATAGATAAAATGTATGGGTTCAAATGAGAGTGTCTGGCCTTTTAAACTGTTAGTTCTCTAGCTGTCAAAATCATAGCGTGTTTATTTAATTTTACTGTCACTGGTGTAGGTCATTGTGTTTTAATTTACCAGAAAAGGTACCTTGCCATTGGTTAATTGTTCATCTGTTGCCACAACTATTGGTCTGTTGTTCACCAACACATGACTCCTGATTTACATATCATGTGTTCCTTAGCATCTGAAGAAGTTTGAAATTGGAATAGCTTGGTATACAAGCTGTGAGGTTGTCAAGGCTAAGGCCCTTCTCATTAGGGACTCCCCCTGCCTCAACAGAGGTTCAATCAAATGAGAACTATACAGTTACCACACACACTGAGGAGGACCAAGGAGTTGAAGTCATTTCTTCAGTGTGTCAGCAGAAGCATGTTGCTTAGGAGATAAAGAAAAAGCTTCAATTGCAACTTGTATCAAATGAGGGCTGTTTTTTTATTTTGTATGTGACTACAGTTATCTTGAAAAGGCTATGGTTATGGGTTATGCGATAATGGACTTACAGATAGATGTCTGTTCAACTTCGATATCAATAATATAACTTTTGATAGCCACGCAGCGTGTCAAAACCTGCTTTTCATTACCTTAACTGGGTTATAAAACGTTGTTGAGAAGTACTTGTTCCAAGGCCCTCTGGTTAGTCTTTCATCTGTAGCCGTAACACCATACATCAAAAGGCTGTTCAATCTGGTGTGGTGGGTGCTAGTGAGTGAGTATGTCTCTTCCCTGTGGCTCCCTGTGGCTCCCTGTGGCTCCCTGTGGCTTCCTGTGGCTTCCTGTGGTTCCATGTAGCACCACCTTGCTGGCTTGCTGTCTGCCTCTGGCTCCTTGTGGCTTCCTGTGGCTTCCTGTGGCTTCCTCTGATGCTCTGTTCTGTACGGCTCAGTCGGTAGAGTGGGGGGGCGCTTGCAACGCCCGGATTGTGGGAACTATTCCCGGGGGCCGGCCATACGAAATCAGTATTCACGCATGACTGTGAGCGGCTTTGGGTAAAAGCATATAATAAATGGCATATATTATATTATAGTACCTTTGTTCTGCCTGCGACTATGGAACCCTGACCTGTTCACCGGACGTGCTACCTTGTCCCCCAGCTTGCTGTTTTCAACTCTCTAGAGACAGCAGGTGCAGATGGGGTTCTTTTAATGATCGGCTATGGAAAGCCAACTGACATTTACTCCTGAGGTGCTGACTTGCTACACCTCGATAACTTCCTTGTTTATTATTATTTGACCATGCTGGTCATTTGGAGAACATTTGAACATCTTGGCCATGTTATCTTATAATCTCCACCCGGCACAGCCAGAAGAGGACTGGCCACCCCTCATAGCCTGGTTCCTCTCTTAGGTTTCTTCCTAGGTTCCGTAATTTCTAGGGAGTTTTTCCTAGCCACCGTGCTTCTACCTTGCATTGCTTATTGTGGGCTTTAGGCTGGGTTTTTGTACAGCACTTTGAGATATCAGCTGATGTAAGAAGGGCTTTATAAATACATTTGATTGAGTAGAGAGAGCAGAGTCGAGCAGAGTAGAGTATAATAGAGTAGAGCAGAGTATAATAGAGTAGAGTATAATAGAGTGTATAATAGACATTAGAGTAGAGCATAATAGAGTATAGTAGAGTATACTAGAGTAGAGTATAATAGAGTAGAGCAGAGTAGAGTATAATAGATTAGAGTATAACAGAGTATAATTTATTAGAGTAGAGTATAGTAGAGTATAATAAAGTAGGCTAGTATAATAGATTAGAGTAGTCTAATAGAGTATGATAGATTTGGAGTAGGTATAACAGAGTATAATTAATTAGAGTAGAGTATAATAGAGTATAATAGAGTAGAGCAGAGTAGAGTATAATAGATTAGAGTAGAGTATAATAGATTAGAGTAGAGTACAATAGATTAGAGTAGAGTAGAGTATAATACAGTAGAGTAGAGTATAATAGAGTAGAGCAGAGTAGAGTATAATATAGTATAATAGAGTATAATATAGTAGAGTAAAGTACAATAGAGTATAATAGAGTATAGTATAATAGAGTAAAGTATAATAGAGCAGAGTGGAGTATAATAGACTAGAGTATAATAGATTAGAGTAGAGTACAATAGAGTGGAGAATAATAGAGTAGAGTATAATAGAGTAGAGTATAATAGAGTAGAGTATAATAGAGTAGGGTATAATAGAGTAGAGTAGAGGATAATAGAGTGTATAATAGAATAGAGTAGAGTGTAATAGAGTAGGGTATAATAGAGTAGAGTTTAATAGAGTAGAGAATAATAGAGTGTATAATAGAATAGAGTAGAGTGTAATGGAGTGTATAATAGAATAGAGTAGAGCTAATAGAGTAGAGTACAATAGAGTAGAGTGGAGAATACAATTAGAGTAGAGTTATACTAGAGTAGAGTATTCTAATGAGCTAATGACTGTGAGAGCGTAGAGAATAATAGAGTGTATAATAGAGTAGAGTAGAGGATAATAGAGTGTATAATAGAATAGAGTAGAGTGTAATAGAGTGTATAATAGAATAGAGTAGAGTTTAATAGAGTAGAGTATAGTAGAGTAGGGTATAATAGAGTAGAGCTAATAGGTAGAGTAGAGAATAATAGAGTGTATAATAGGGTAAGGGGGTTAATAGAGTAGAGTTTAATAGAGTAGAGTAGAGAATAATAGAGTGGTAACAAGGTATGGTATGATGGTAGGTGAGGATAATAGAGTGTATAATAGAGTAGAGTATTGGAGTTGATAATAGAGTAGAGAGTGGACTTGAAGTATTGTATAATAGAGTAGAGTAGAGGATAATAGGGTGTTGATGGAGTAGAATAATAGAGTAGAGAATAATAGAGTGTATGATAGGTAGAGTATAATAAGATATAATAATCACTGTAGAGGATAATAGAGTGTATAATAGAGTAGAGTATAATAGGTTAGAGTAGAGTAGAGTGTAATAGAGTAGGGTATAATAGAGTGAGAGTAGAGGATAATAGAGTGTAGTATAGAGCAGAGTGGAGTATAATAGATTAGAGTATAATAGATTAGAGTAGAGTACAATAGAGTGGAGAATAATAGAGTAGAGTATAATAGAGTAGAGTATAATAGAGTAGAGTATAATAGAGTAGGGTATAATAGAGTAGAGTAGAGGATAATAGAGTGTATAATAGAATAGAGTAGAGTGTAATAGAGTAGGGTATAATAGAGTAGAGTTTAATAGAGTAGAGAATAATAGAGTGTATAATAGAATAGAGTAGAGTGTAATGGAGTGCATAATAGAATAGAGTAGAGTTATAGAATAGAGTATAGTACAATAGAGTAGAGTGGAGAATAATAGAGTAGAGTATAATAGAGTAGAGTATAATAGAGTAGGGTATAATAGAGTAGAGTAGAGAATAATAGAGTGTATAATAGAGTAGAGTAGAGGATAATAGAGTGTATAATAGAATAGAGTAGAGTGTAATAGAGTATAATAGGATGGGGTAGGTTAATAGAGTAGAGTATAGTAGAGTAGGGTATAATAGAGTAGAGTTAATAGAGTAGAGTAGAGAATAATAGAGTGTATAATAGAGTAGGGTATAATAAGTGGTAGAACTGTAATAGAGTAGAGTAGAGAATAATAGAGTGTATAATAGAGTAGAGAATAATAGAGTGTATAATAGAGTAGAGTAGAGGATAATAGAGTGTATAATAGAGTAGAGTATAATAGAGTGTATAATAGAGTAGAGAATAATAGAGTGTATAATAGAGTAGAGTAGAGGATAATAGAGTGTATAATGAGTGAGGAGACATAGTGGAGAGTAGAATAATAGAGTGTATGGAGTAAGTATAATAGAGTGTATAATAGAGTAGAGTAGAGGATAATAGAGTGTATAATAGAGTAGAGTATAATAGGTTAGAGTAGAGTAGAGTGTAATAGAGTAGGGTATAATAGAGTAGAGTAGAGGATAATAGAGTGTATAATAGAGTAGAGTATAATAGGTTAGAGTAGAGGGCCTAGTGTAATAGAGTAGGGTACAATAGAGTAGAGTAGAGGATAATAGAGTATAATAGATTAGAGTAGAGTATAATAGAGTAGGGTATAATAGAGTAGAGTAGAGGATAATAGAGTATAATAGATTAGAGTAAAGTATAATATAGTGTATAATGGAGTAGAGTAGAGGATAATAGAGTATAATAGATTAGAGTATAATATAGTGTATAATGGAGTAGAGTAGAGGATAATAGAGTATAATAGATTAGAGTATAATATAGTGTATAATGGAGTAGAGTTGAGGATAATAGAGTATAATAGATTAGAGTATAATATAGTGTATAATGGAGTAGAGTAGAGGATAATAGAGTATAATAGATTAGAGTATAATATAGTGTATAATGGAGTAGAGTAGAGGATAATAGAGTATAATAGATTAGAGTATAATATAGTGTATAATGGAGTAGAGTAGAGGATAATAGAGTATAATAGATTAGAGTAGAGTATAATAGAGTAGAGTTTAATGGTCGCAGAGTAATTAATTATAAGAAGGATAATGGTGTAGTAGATAGTATAATAAGGTATAATATTTTTAAACTTACAGGTTACAGAGAATGTACAGGAACATATTGTTTATACATTTTTACACACTATGAAGGAATGAATACTGGGTTCCAATAGAATTGTAATCTTCACAGTCTCTTTTGTTATCGGTTATACAATACTATTATTGTTTTTGGTTAACAAGTTTTCTTATTCAGAGTGACTTACAGAAGTGAGTGCAAACATTTCCGTACTGGTGAATGCATATTGCCTTGTCAGCGCATGCGGTTGACAAACACTTATCTAAGCACAAGGCTCATTTGAATTCCAAAGCGTCCGTCTGGATAAACAGAAATGCATAGATGATATCTGTTTAAATTAAACATATAAACAGGATTAAGAGGGATTTAATTACTGACGCACTTTTATTCTTTGCTTTAAAAGTTATGTGAAGCCTGGGAAAAGGGAGTTATAAGATCTGGTTGAAAAAGTCAGCATTTCTACATGGGTAAAAAAACAAACATCAATACTTGTTTTATATTGTGATTTTGTTTATTTGGACAGGAGCTCTTGCTGAAATATAATGTTTGATGATCTTGTCTGTGTTTTGTTTGCTTGAGAATGAGTAAGTGTTAAAAATAAAAGGTTGTGTTATCACGACTCGGGATATATGAACCCAGATGCAGACACATGAGGCGGAGTTTGTTCTCAGATCATTTATTATAACACGGGGAGCATGCAAAGGGCCGAGGACAGACAGAGGATTCTGTTCTCAGATCATTTATTATAACACGGGGAGCATGCAAAGGGCCGAGGACAGACAAGGGGCTCCACCTATCAGATCATTTATTATAACACGGGGAGCATGCAAAGGGCCGAGGACAGACAGAGGATTCTGTTCTCAGATCATTTATTATAACACGGGGAGCATGCAAAGGGCCGAGGACAGGCAGAGGATTCTGTTCTCAGATCATTTATTATAACACGGGGAGCATGCAAAGGGCCGAGGACAGGCAGAGGATTCTGTTCTCAGATCATTTATTATTATAACACGGGGAGCATGCCAAAGGGCCGAGGACAAGCAGAGGATTCTGTTCTCAGATCATTTATTATAACACGGGAGGCATGCAAAGGGCCGAGGACAGACAGAGGATTCTGTTTCTCAGATCATTTATTATAACACGGGGAGCATGCAAAGGGCCGAGGACAGACAGAGGTTCATAACCAGATCAGGGTCCGACAGGTACTGGATGGCAGGCAGCTCAGGCTGGATGGCAGGCAGGCTCAGGGTCTGGATGGCAGGCAGGCTCAGGGTCTGCCTGCCGTCCAGGGAAACTGGATGCACATGGCTCTCATCGAGAGATGGAGCCAAAGCGCAGCGTGGAAAGTGTTCATGATTTTAATTTTTTCAAAAACACTAAAAACAAAATAACCAAAGTGAAAACGAAAGCGCACAGTTCTGTAAGTTACAGAGACAAAAAACAGAAAACAAGATCCCACAAAACCCAAACCCCCCCCCCCCCCCAAAGGTGCGGACTCCGGCCGCAAACCTGAATCTATAGGGGAGGGTCCGGGTAGGCATCTACTCACGGTGGGGGCTCCGATGCGGGACGCAAGCACGCTCCCGCTTGAGGCTCCCCCCACTTCGGTGGCACATCTATAGTGCCAGGTGAAGAAACCAAGCCGGACCGTAGATCGTCGCCAGAGGCTCAGAGCGCGCCCATTCGCCGCAGGCTTCGTGCCATGGATCATCACTGGAGGCTTCGTGCCATGGATCATCACTGGAGGCTTCGTGCCATGGATCATCACTGGAGGCGTCGTGCCATGGATCATCACTGGAGGTTTCGTGCCATGGATCATCACTGGAGGCTTCGTCCCCATGGATCATCACTGGAGGCTTCGTGTGCCCTGGAGCCGGAACAGGTCTCACCAGACTGAGGAGACGTACTGGAAGCCTGGTACGTGGAGCTGCCACAACGCGTCCTTGCTGGTTACCAACTTTAGCTCGGCGAGTGTGGAGATCTGAGCAGGACGCACTGGGCTAAGAAGGCGCACTGGAGGCATAGTGCGTATAGCCGGCGCAGGATATACTGGGCCGTGGAGGCGCACTGGAAGTAGAGCGTAGAGCTGGCACAAAGCGTCCTGGCTGAATACCCCGTGGGGGCACGGGGCGGTTCGGGGAGCTGGCACAGGCCGCACTGGGCACTGCTGGGGCTGGGTGACAGCCTTGGGGCACCCGGCTGTGCCTGGGCCAAAGAGACGCACCGGAGACCAGGAGCGCTGAGCCGGCACAATCCGTCCTGGCTGAATGCCCACTCTAGCATGGCAACTGGGGAATTGTAACAGAGCGCACCGGGCTGTGAATGCGCACTGGAGACACCGTGCGCATCCCCGCATAACACGGTGCCTGACCGGTCACACGCTCCCCACGGTAAGCACGGGGAGTTGGCTCAGGTTTAGACCCAAGCTCCAGGCCCAACTGTCCCGTGTGCCCCCAAAAAATTGGGGAGCTGCCTCTCGGGCTTCCGTCGATGACTTAACTCCTCGTATCGTCGCCGTTCCGCTCTCGCTGCCTCCATCTGCTCCCTTGGACGATACTCCCAGCCCGCGTCCAGGGTCCTTCTCCATCCCAGTTGCTCCATGTCCACTCCTGGCCACGCTGCTTGGTCCGTTTTTGGTGGGATCTTCTGTAACGGCTCTCGTAAAAGGCTTCCGAGGAGCGTGGAAAGTGTTCATGATTTTTATTTTTTCAAAAACACTCAAACAAAATAACCAAAGTGAAAACGAAAGCGCACAGTTCTGTCAGGTACAGACACAAAACAGAAAACAAGATCCCACAAAACCCAAAAGGAAAATGACAACTTATATATGATCCCCAATCAGAGACAACGATAGACAGCTGCCTCTGATTGGGAAACACACACGGCAAAAAAATCGGGACTTGAAAACATAGACTTTTCCCACCCGAGTCACACCCTGACCTAACCAAACATAGAGAATAATAGGGATCTCTAAGGTCAGGGCGTGACAAGCAGGGAAAAACAGGAAACAAGCTGGAACGACCTGACAATACAAGACGAACTGGCAACACACAAACAGAAGGTGCAGGTATAAATAAACAGGGGATAATGTGGAAAATGGGAGACACCTGGTGGGGGGTGGAGACAAGCACACGACAGGTGAAACAGATCAGGGTGTTTCATCTATATAGCAGCCAAAAAGGGCTCTTTGTCTTGTGACAGACTGCAGATTTGTTTCATTTTATTAATTGTTTTAATAAGGATGTGTTCCAAATTACTTGTAACCTTAACTGGCACCCTATTCCCTATATAGAGCACTACTTTTGACCAGAGACATATGAGTCATGGCCAAAAGTAGTGCACTATATAGGAAATGGAGTAGGCCTGGTGGTGATGAGGTTGATTCAAAAGGCCATGGAAGACAGCATCTGACCCAGCCGGCAGCAGCAGAGGTTGGGTGAGGGCAGTACCAGGGAGGGTGTTGGTACCTTTCAGCCAGGCATGGAGGACAAGACTTAAAGACGTCCTTCGGCTATTTCTGAACTTTTTCTTGTCGAAAAGCGATTCCCAGTATAAAAACAGTAATGTTCACACATAAAGGGTTAAAATGTATGCCATTTCCTTTAGACACAACTGCAATCTTCAAGGAGTAGGTCTGATGGTGACATTGTGATGTAGCTGATTCTGCCTTGCTGAGGAGCAATAGAGAAACAAAGAGGAAAGGCCCCTCCCCTACTTGTGATGTCATGAGCATACCTGGACCACCTAATGAGATGTACCTTTTGTTAAGTAAATCAGGTGTTTAAAGGAGACTGGGGTGCCACGTTAACACCAGGTTGGGTTGGATGACAACGTGATATTCAGAGAGCTAATTTCATTAGCAATCAAGTGAAAATGTAATTGTATTATAATTTTCTACTAATTTGTTAGCGCTTGGTTTACCATTGGTTTACACACTGAGTATACAATACATTAAGAACGGCTGCTTTACCCAGCCTTAAAACAGACTTACTATAAATGTGTCTGATAATCAGGCCATTTCATGGTGCATAGAATGTACACAGTACATGTAATGCCTGGCTCGGTTCTGCCAAATGTCTTAGAATATAAATAGGTCAGGACATTGTATTACAGCTGTTGGCATGTCTCTCCTGAACAGACATTTATTTCCTGTGTCTAATTGGGATGATTTGGTGGAGAATGTAGAATGCCATGGTTGAGTTGACGGAAAATCGGTGTCACAAAGGTGGATGGATGGAGGAGGAACTTATTTCTGATCCCCCCCACCTTCACCGTCCCACACAGAACGCTGTCATGAAGAAATAACACCACCCAAATATGGACTTTTCTGAAGCAGTGCCAGATGTCTTGCCATGTCCTCCTATCCCATGGAGTTTGGTCCTATCAGCTCAATACTCAACAAAGAATGCCATGGTTTAGGGAAGGATGAAGGATCTTGGTTAATTATTTCTAACAGCTCTCCATGTAAACCGACGCTGCCTGTAAGAAATAACGTTTACCCAAATATGGACTTGTCTTAAGCGGTGCCAGATGCCATGTCCTGTTCCTCTCCCAAGGAGTGGTATTATGTGCTCAATACTCATCGCTACTGGTGTAGTAACACTGTGGGCAAATGCTAACAAGCTCCTACGTTAGTCTCTACCCACAGTGGCATGAGACTAGGCTAACATAACCCTTATCTTATTCTTCTAAAGACTCCTTTTCTAATGCCAAGCCTGTTTCAATACACTTCTCAAGCTGTGATTATGCAACAGAGAGCAAACAGAGGCTATATCCCATAATATTATCCAGCAGCACAGTAACTGGTCTGATTCAATACATTCTGTCGGTCTGACTTCCTGTAGTCCTCAGCCCATGGGCCAATCTATACACAGTGCATTCGGAAAGTATTCAGACCCTTTCACATTTTCCACATTTTGTTACGTTACAACCTTATTCTAAAATTGATTAAATCGTTTTTTTCCCCTCATCAATCTACTCACAATACCCCATAATGACAAAGTGAAAACAGGTTTTTAGAAATATTCCATTTACATAAGTATTCAGACCCTTTACTCAGTACTTTGTTGAAGCGCCTTTGGCTGGCATCGATTACAGCCTCGAGTCTTCTTGGGTGTGACGCTACAAGCTTGGCGCACCAGTATTTGGGGAGTTTCTCCCATTCTTCTCCACAGATCCTCTCAAGCTCTATCAGGTTGGATGGGGAGCGTTGCTGCACAGCTATTTTCAGGTCTCCAGAGATGTTCGATCGGGCTCAGGTCCGGGTTCTGGCTGGGCCACTCAGGGACATTCAGAGACTTGTTCCGAAGCCACTCCTGCGTTGTCTTGGCTGTGTGCTTAAGGTCGTTGTCCCCAGTCTGAGGTCATGAGCGCTCTGGAGCAGGTTTCCATCAAGGATCTCTCTGTACTTTGCTCCGTTCATCTTTTTTTGTGGGACCTTGTGGGACCTTATATAGACAGGTGTGTGCCTTTCCAAATCATGTCAATGGAAACGGGATGAACGGGTCTAAATACTTTCTGAATGCACTGTAGGTAAAGGAATGGTTACCAAAGGACTTATGTTGACTTTCACCTTGGATTGACATTCAGAGTGTATGTTACTTTGTGTTACAGTATGTAACCTGGTAAGATATTGTTTTATAGAGGTTGCAGGGGCTCTTGTGTTCAGCTGCCAGATAGGAAGCAGAGGTTGCAATACATTTGCGAAGAGCATGGAGTGTAACCACTCAACCACAGACTCACAGCATTCTTGTACTGTATTAATTAACGATTGGCCTACTTAGTACAATATACAGTAAACCTGGTAGTCTATTGACCTCAGGCTTTGGGATCAAGTGTGCTTACAAGAATGCTGTTTAGTTTCTTCCTATCATTGTGTATTATTGTGAAGCTCTGTAAATGCCCTCTCATAACTGAGTGTCAAAGTGCTGGACCAGCATACTGGTCTTATCACACAACGCCATGCAACGTAAACAATGAATTCCACACTGTCACTTTTGAAGAATTAATCTCCACATCGCAAGACTCACTGCAAGACCAAGACCCACTTAGAGACCTACTGCACTGTACTCATACATTCCTGTACATATTTATCCCTACACATCATGTGCAACATGTGGACTCCGAGCAACAAAGACATTGTCAGACACTCTTACAGACGCCAACCAAGAATGCTTTTTTCAGCTGAAAACTAGAGCAAAATGGCAGAAGTCTGGTACAGTATGACAATGCAGCTGGCACACATAAGCAGAAGTGATATGTATATGATAGGTCACCTATTCTATGATCTCACAATGTGCACCATGTAGGTATCCTTGGAACTATTACACACTCACCACACCACAAAGCTAAAAAAAAAATATATATATATATATATATATATATATATATATTCCTGAGATTCAATCCTGAGGTTCAATTTAGAGAGAAGGGAAAACTAGTGTCTTGTTAATAAGCCTTACCTTGGCTTAAGGTAGAAGGAGGAACAGTAAGCTCACCATTGTGGAAAATATTTATGATGTCAGTGGAACTATATTAGCCACGACCACCATATCCATGTCAAGTAAAGACTAGTGTTGGATCATGACTCACAGCTCTGTTGATGTCCGTCAGAACAAACACATGACAATGGCCTTCATCAGGACAGATTAAAGTGATATCAGAACACAATATAGCCACTGTCTGTCCAACGCTTTTTTTCCATTTTTAAACCTTATCTTCAGTGATTCATCGTCAGTCGGTCGTCGTTGCTTTGGCTGCAATCAGAAGAAAGAATAGGTTGATTATCTTCTATAATAGTGCATGTAATTTGAATATAACTTTTCATTAGTGATATCTCAAAGCTCTACACAGGCAAACTGTTAAATAATGATGACGAAATCTAAAATACAATAAAAGCATCATACATTCAGAACACAACATATCTATACGGCTGGCATACTTGGTATCGACGACAACAGTAATGATGCCATACAATAATATCAGCATAGCTGTAACTGGTATGAGTGTTGTATTGGAGTTTTGAAGTTTAACATTATGCACAATTGCATAAAATCAATTGGTATTAACTGGTGTATTTGTAGGAAATGTCAGGGGGTTAGATGGCACCTGGTCTACATAAGAACATGAGTTATAATCTTGAGCGTCCCGCTCAACAGGAATTTTATCTCCCCACACAAACAAGGTATTACGCAGTGTCTGGCTAATCACCTGCTGAAACAAACCGCTGGAGATGTACGTCCTCCCCTCCCCAGGCCCTTCCTGTGTGGTTAACAATAGACACATGACCTCACCGAAGGACAGCGGTTGTAGTAGCAGACAGAGTGATTCCTGACTGTTTTATCTCCACATGACATTGGAAACCGGAGACACAGCCTTGTCTATACTTCTGATGACTTGAAAATCAACCGCTTGAGGGAGAGTAGCGCTTATCCTATTTATTTAAAAAAAAAAAATGTGGAAGGCTTTCTCTGGTGAATCAGATGGCACTGGGAGACAGACGGAGGACATGTTTGTGATGTCAGAGAGGACTGGAGATGTGAGGACGGTGGTCAGGATTACAGGCAGAGTCCTGTAATGGATGGAGGACACTGATAGAGAGATGGAGGGATGGAGGGCATCACAACACACTGAAGGAGGAGGTTGGCATATCGTACTACACAGGGATTTCATCATAGAAAAAGCACTTAAATATTTCTTCACAAATACAATTGACGCAATGCCATTAGCTGAAAATCTAAGAGTCCTAGGCCAGGCTCTTGATGCTTAATCCGTCTGTTAAAATGTAGCTTTGAATTCAGGTACTCATACAGTACAAAATATTGTACCTATGGACTAAATTGCTCAACAAGTTCTTTCAATGAACATAGTGTATTTTCCCATCACAATCGGCCATGGCTAGCCAGTTCTCTGTCTAAGTGGCCAAGCACTGGTCTGCTTGTTATCCATCAATATGCGTCAGTTCCAGTAAACATGCACGGCGACCATATTGTCCCCCTAACTCATTTGACGTAAAAGCCATGTCAATCAGAGTAGAGTCAGACAGAGGTGGTTGTGGTGTGGAATGATAGATTAGACCTTCATGTCCCCGTAGTTACCACACGGTCTGTTCATGGTACCACGTCCCAGACAGTACAGGACGCAATGTAGTAGACACCACCCACATCACTGGAGAGAGTGGGTCTGACTGACGATTCATACACAAACACAGCCCTACTGACTGACTGACTGACTGACTGACTGACTGACTGACTGACTGACTGACTGACTGACTGACTGACTGACTGACTGACTGACTGACTGACTGACTGACTGACTGACTGACTGACTGACTGACTGACTGACTGACTGACTGACTGACTGACTGACTGACTGACTGACTGACTGACTGACTGACTGACTGACTGACTGACTGACTGACTGACTGACTGACTGACTGACTGACTGACTGACTGACTGACTGACTGACTGACTGACTGACTGACTGACTGACTGACTGACTGACTGACTGACTGACTGACTGACTGACTGACTGACTGACTGACTGACTGACTGACTGACTGACTGACTGACTGACTGACTGACTGACTGACTGACTGACTGACTGACTGACTGACTGACTGACTGACTGACTGACTGACTGACTGACTGACTGACTGACTGACTGACTGACTGACTGACTGACTGACTGACTGACTGACTGACTGACTGACTGACTGACTGACTGACTGACTGACTGACTGACTGACTGACTGACTGACTGACTGACTGACTGACTGACTGACTGACTGACTGACTGACTGACTGACTGACTGACTGACTGACTGACTGACTGACTGACTGACTGACTGACTGACTGACTGACTGACTGACTGACTGACTGACTGACTGACTGACTGACTGACTGACTGACTGACTGACTGACTGACTGACTGACTGACTGACTGACTGACTGACTGACTGACTGACTGACTGACTGACTGACTGACTGACTGACTGACTGACTGACTGACTGACTGACTGACTGACTGACTGACTGACTGACTGACTGACTGACTGACTGACTGACTGACTGACTGACTGACTGACTGACTGACTGACTGACTGACTGACTGACTGACTGACTGACTGACTGACTGACTGACTGACTGACTGACTGACTGACTGACTGACTGACTGACTGACTGACTGACTGACTGACTGACTGACTGACTGACTGACTGACTGACTGACTGACTGACTGACTGACTGACTGACTGACTGACTGACTGACTGACTGACTGACTGACTGACTGACTGACTGACTGACTGACTGACTGACTGACTGACTGACTGACTGACTGACTGACTGACTGACTGACTGACTGACTGACTGACTGACTGACTGACTGACTGACTGACTGACTGACTGACTGACTGACTGACTGACTGACTGACTGACTGACTGACTGACTGACTGACTGACTGACTGACTGACTGACTGACTGACTGACTGACTGACTGACTGACTGACTGACTGACTGACTGACTGACTGACTGACTGACTGACTGACTGACTGACTGACTGACTGACTGACTGACTGACTGACTGACTGACTGACTGACTGACTGACTGACTGACTGACTGACTGACTGACTGACTGACTGACTGACTGACTGACTGACTGACTGACTGACTGACTGACTGACTGACTGACTGACTGACTGACTGACTGACTGACTGACTGACTGACTGACTGACTGACTGACTGACTGACTGACTGACTGACTGACTGACTGACTGACTGACTGACTGACTGACTGACTGACTGACTGACTGACTGACTGACTGACTGACTGACTGACTGACTGACTGACTGACTGACTGACTGACTGACTGACTGACTGACTGACTGACTGACTGACTGACTGACTGACTGACTGACTGACTGACTGACTGACTGACTGACTGACTGACTGACTGACTGACTGACTGACTGACTGACTGACTGACTGACTGACTGACTGACTGACTGACTGACTGACTGACTGACTGACTGACTGACTGACTGACTGACTGACTGACTGACTGACTGACTGACTGACTGACTGACTGACTGACTGACTGACTGACTGACTGACTGACTGACTGACTGACTGACTGACTGACTGACTGACTGACTGACTGACTGACTGACTGACTGACTGACTGACTGACTGACTGACTGACTGACTGACTGACTGACTGACTGACTGACTGACTGACTGACTGACTGACTGACTGACTGACTGACTGACTGACTGACTGACTGACTGACTGACTGACTGACTGACTGACTGACTGACTGACTGACTGACTGACTGACTGACTGACTGACTGACTGACTGACTGACTGACTGACTGACTGACTGACTGACTGACTGACTGACTGACTGACTGACTGACTGACTGACTGACTGACTGACTGACTGACTGACTGACTGACTGACTGACTGACTGACTGACTGACTGACTGACTGACTGACTGACTGACTGACTGACTGACTGACTGACTGACTGACTGACTGACTGACTGACTGACTGACTGACTGACTGACTGACTGACTGACTGACTGACTGACTGACTGACTGACTGACTGACTGACTGACTGACTGACTGACTGACTGACTGACTGACTGACTGACTGACTGACTGACTGACTGACTGACTGACTGACTGACTGACTGACTGACTGACTGACTGACTGACTGACTGACTGACTGACTGACTGACTGACTGACTGACTGACTGACTGACTGACTGACTGACTGACTGACTGACTGACTGACTGACTGACTGACTGACTGACTGACTGACTGACTGACTGACTGACTGACTGACTGACTGACTGACTGACTGACTGACTGACTGACTGACTGACTGACTGACTGACTGACTGACTGACTGACTGACTGACTGACTGACTGACTGACTGACTGACTGACTGACTGACTGACTGACTGACTGACTGACTGACTGACTGACTGACTGACTGACTGACTGACTGACTGACTGACTGACTGACTGACTGACTGACTGACTGACTGACTGACTGACTGACTGACTGACTGACTGACTGACTGACTGACTGACTGACTGACTGACTGACTGACTGACTGACTGACTGACTGACTGACTGACTGACTGACTGACTGACTGACTGACTGACTGACTGACTGACTGACTGACTGACTGACTGACTGACTGACTGACTGACTGACTGACTGACTGACTGACTGACTGACTGACTGACTGACTGACTGACTGACTGACTGACTGACTGACTGACTGACTGACTGACTGACTGACTGACTGACTGACTGACTGACTGACTGACTGACTGACTGACTGACTGACTGACTGACTGACTGACTGACTGACTGACTGACTGACTGACTGACTGACTGACTGGCTGGCTGGCTGGCTGGCTGGCTGGCTGGCTGGCTGGCTGGCTGACTGACTGACTGACTGACTGACTGACTGACTGACTGACTGACTGACTGACTGACTGACTGACTGACTGACTGACTGACTGACTGACTGACTGACTGACTGAGAGACAGAGAGACAGACAGACTGGTGAACAAAACAATTGCACACCTCCACATGTGTGAGTTATTTATAACATATAGTAGGTATTTATGCACTTATTTATGACATATAGTAGGTATTTATGCACTTATATATGACATATAGTATAGTGGGTATTTGTGCAGTTATTTATGACACAGTCGTTGTAGTCTCTCGTGCGGAATCTGCATGTTTGTCTGAAACACAAAGCTAAATGATTTCACAGTGTTAGTTTCTTATTATCAAGGCCAAAAAGTTCACAGACATACTAAGTAACAGTTGTGTTTGTATGCTGAGAATGAAAGATGGGTGCAGGGTGAAACATTTATGGTCTTCTGGAGATGCTCAAGTACACATAATAACTAGCTACTAATCCAACACGGCCAACAAATTATGGAACGTTTCTGATCTTGTCAAGAACGGACAGGTAGCCAGAAAGCTAGCCCGTCTTACAAGTAACTCAATCGTGGACAATTACTGCTCTATACACTAATAAATAACCCAGAAAGGTATCGGTATCCAATCCTAGTCATTGATGTCTCACTGCCCGAGCAGTGGGAGATTGGGCAGGGAAATGAGCGCATGTGTTTGCCCTGCGTGCCAGGGCCATGTGTGTCTGCTCTCTGCATGCCAAACTATACCAGGCAGGGGAAGGTCTGACTATGGTTTCGCTAAAGGAAGCACTGCCCCTCCCTTTTGTCTGACATCACTATAGAAGATAAGACGTAGTCAACATTTGCTACATCTATCAATGGCCCATACTCCTGCTGCGGGAGGATCACCTGCCTGCTATACTGTATTAGCCTGCTGAGGTTTATCCTGAAGCTAAAGCTTGAGGAGCTGACACAAACGTCAAGTCTCAGGCAAGGTTGAACAGAGCATGGTTCACCGAACCACCTCCATCACATCACCCTAAATGCACCAGTGCCACAACCAAACGCCTCCTCACTACTCAACACATCAGGGATGAACAAAGGACTCTCGTCCTCATTTCCCTCCTCTTTTCCCTCCTCTCTTTAGAACCTAGGTTGACAACCTGTATCCTGAGGCCCCTGGTGCATCATGGAACCTTGATAACAGAAGTTATTTGAGGCTAGGTTATTGTTTTCAACCAAGGGTTCTAAAGACTAAAATTAGGAGGCTCAAACGTCTGGAAAATGTCAGATAAACTTAGAGTGGAAAATGAAAACAATGCGTCTGAGGCTGTGGTATTTGGGTGGTATCCACCCAGTAGTGTGGACGATGAATGTCAGCCAGAGGACTCAGGCCTGGTGTAGAAGTAGGTCTCTGATAGGCTCTGGCCAGTGGCTTGGTTACTGTAATTTATCTAGTGCTGCAGTATGTTGTTAAGAATAATATTTACATTTTTACATTGTAGTCATTTAGCAGACGCTCATCCTCTAATTCACATTCTATTTAGGGCACATACACTGTCATACATTTGATTAGGTTTTGTCTAGTGACCTGGTTAACTTATAAAGTGCTAAGTGCCTCAGTGGAATGTGATAAATATGTGGATTAACTAGGTATTACTGTGTACACTCTTAGAAAAAATGGTTCCAAAAGGGTTCTTCAGCTGTCCCCATAGGAGCACCCTTTTTGGTTCCATGTGTGTTTGCCTACGTGTGTTTGCCTACGTGTGTTTGCCTACGTGTGTGTGTGTGTGTGTGTGTGTGTGTGTGTGTGTGTGTGTGTGTGTGTGTGTGTGTGTGTGTGTGTGTGTGTGTGTGTGTGTGTGTGTGTGTGTGTGTGTGTGTGTGTGTGTGTGTGTGTGTGTGTGTGTGTGTGTGTGTGTGTGTGCGTTCATGCATGCGTATGTGCTTGTGTGCATGTGTGTGTGTTTGTGAGTATATTTTTGTGTGCCCCCAACCACATGCATCTATGTGTGTCTGTGTGTGTGTCTCCGTCCAGAAGTATGTGTTCACCAACCAGGAAGAAGGAAGAAACCCATGGGGAATCCTCCTATCCAGATTAGATGAAGATTAGCTACTAATGTTGTGGACCTTTCAATGCCACAGGTGACTGTAGAGGAAGGCCATGAAAATGTCATGTCTCAACACTGATGTTGAGGTTACGAGACTAAAAACATAATTAGGATGTTTCCCTGTATGACTTATTGGAAGGGTGAAGAAGGATGCCATTAGGATGCAAATCATCCAGGTGGAACATCCCCATATCGCCAGCTTCAATGGACCAGCCCGGATCAAACTACCATACACCATGGTAGTGAGTGTGTGCTGAGCATAGGGATAGAAATACAAACTATCATACACCATGGTAGTGAGTGTGTGCTGAGCATAGGGATAGAAATACAAACTATCATACACCATGGTAGTGAGTGTGTGCTGAGCATAGGGATAGAAATACAAACTATCATACACCATGGTAGTGAGTGTGTGCTGAGCATAGGGATAGAAATAGAATAGATTTGCTACAGCAAAGAATTCTATTCTTATGCTCCCATAGTGTAAGCTGTATACTTCTTAAAATAGTGTCTTCTAATCTAAACTCATATGTGTTTGGCATCTTAAATGGTGCAAAATGCTTTAATAGAAAATCAATCAATAGAACTAGAGTAGAATGAAATTGGTTCGGTATTTATGGCACTCTGGAATCCCTAGATCTGGTGAGATGTTCAACAGAGATGACCAGGAGACAGAGTAGCACTGTGCCCTGTCTGCCAGCCAAGACATAGGTAGTGCATAGTGCCACCTCGCTGCCTGCAGCATTGACATCACCTGTCTAACGAAAAGCCACCAGCAGCCCACATGACAGGTAGATGTACATGGGAGATTTGGCTAGAAGGAAGAACAGGGTTACAGAGATGTCACAGGGTTCAAATGAAAGGCCAATGATGTCACCAGCTAGTACTAGCCTAGCTGTTAGAGCGTTGGACTAGTAACCGAAAGGTCGCAAGTTTGAATACCTGAGCCGACAAGGGGAAAAATCTGTGGATGAGCCCTTGAGCAAGGCACTTGACCCTAATTTGCTCCATACTACTATGGCTGGCGCTATAGTAGTATAGCGCCAGCCATAATATATCAATAATATATCAACTCAACATTATGGCAATGTTATGGATTGTTACTATAAATGTATTCTTATAGTGTAGTTAGAATCCCATCCGTAGACATCATTACCCTATAACTACCATTATTGGATTTCATATGACTAAACTGTTCCAGGGAGTTATCGCTATATGACACAAGGAATGTGAACAGAATGTTAAGAAAAATTATTCTTTGTCATCAAGTCATGAACATTCCAGTGGGCTTATGTGTAAAAGGCCAACAATGATCATGACAGCTAGTGTAGCTAAATGTAACAATGATGACAGCTAAACTTTGACCTCTTCCTCACCTCATTTCCCCTTGTTAGCTGTGCTCAGAAGCGATGAGTTCCCTTACATGGTAAGAGGCCTTCTGTCCTATTGGAAACCATTCACTTTGACAAGGCTGTGGTATTCTTGGGTTTGAGAGATGGTGTTGATTCGTACATATGGCCGTGATCCTACAAAGGACAATGAGCCCTCCTTAGAAATCAGTTTGTAATAGTTACATCACTTCAGACAACTATGAGATTATCTATGGCTGAACAAACAAGGGCAATCAGACAAGACCACAATAGACTGTGACAATCAGACTGGACTTTACAGGTACAGGGAGTGTACAAAACATTAGGAACACCTGCTCTTTCCATGACATAGACTGACCAGGTGAATCCAGGTGAAAGCTATGAACCCTTATTGATGTAACTTGTTAAATCCACTTCAGTCAGTGTAGACGAAGGGGAGGAGACAGGTTAAAAGATTTTTAAGCCTGAGACAGTTGAGACATGGATTGTGTGCCATTCAGAGTGGGAATGGGCAAGACAAAAGATTTAAGTGCCTTTGAACGGGTTATGGTACAGTAGTAAATGCCAGGGGCACTGGTTTGAGTGACTCAAGAACTGCAACGCTGCAAGGTTTTTCACGCTCAACAGCTTCCTATGTGTATCAAGAATGGTCCAAAACCCAAAGTACATCCAGCCAACTTGGCACAACTGTGGGAAACATTGGAGTCAACATGGGCCAGCATCCCTGTGGAATGCTTTGGACACCTTGTAGAGTCCATGCCCTTACAAATTGAGGCTGTTCTGAGGGCAAAACGGGGTGCAACTCAATATTAGGAAGATGTTCCTATTGTTTTGTACACTCAGTGTGTATACGTAGTCTAGGTCTAGACCTGTGCAAAGGTAGTGAAATGCTTACATACTGTATAACCATGACCATAAGCAAAGTATACAGTGACTGTCTGTCTGTCTACTCAATATCAGCCTATACTGCTGAAGGTTTGCCATGTTATAAATAGCTCTAATTGTATCCAACAAGTAAATGTAAACTCCCCTATGTATTTATTTGGACAGTAAAACTAAAACGTTTAATTTGGTTCTGTACTCCAATATTTGCGATTTTAGATAACATATTTCATACTAGGCGACAGTACACAATGTCACCATTTACTTGATGGTATATACATACATATACATTTTACCGTTTAGAAATTAAACACCTTTTATTGTATCTAGTCCCCCTACTTGAAAGATCATACCTCTAAGACATGCTAACTTCTCACCAATACCAAAATCAGGGGAGATTAGCAGGGGAGGTTAGGGGAGATTAGCAGGGGAGGTTAGGGGAGGTTAGCAGGGGAGGTTAGGGGAGTTTAGCAGGGGAGGTTAGGGGAGGTTAGCAGGGGAGGTTAGCAGGGGAGGTTAGCAGGGGAGGTTAGCAGGGGAGGTTAGCAGGGGAGGTTAGCAGGGGAGGTTAGGGGAGGTTAGCAGGGGAGGTTAGCAGGGGAGGTTAGGGGAGTTTAGCAGGGGAGGTTAGGGGAGGTTAGCAGGGGAGGTTAGCAGGGGGTTAGGGGAGGTTAGCAGGGGAGGTTAGCAGGGGAGGTTAGCAGGGGAGGTTAGCAGGGGAGGTTAGGGGAGGTTAGCAGGGGAGGTTAGGGGAGTTTAGCAGGGGAGGTTAGGGGAGGTTAGCAGGGGAGGTTAGCAGGGGAGGTTAGGGGAGGTTAGCAGGGGAGGTTAGGGGAGTTTAGCAGGGGAGGTTAGCAGGGGAGGTTAGGGGAGGTTAGCAGGGGAGGTTATGGGAGGTTAGCAGGGGAGGTTAGGGGAGGTTAGCAGGGGAGGTTAGGGGAGGTTAGCAGGGGAGGTTAGGGGAGTTTAGCAGGGGAGGTTAGGGGAGGTTAGCAGGGGAGGTTAGCAGGGGAGGTTTGTTTTTGGGGGGGTTGATATTTATGCCTTTCACAATCATCATTATTCGCGATTCATCACTGATTATCCGTTATCATGGTAGCATCCACATATACTGCAAGTGTTCAGAAACATATTCTATTCTTATTTACAATAAACGTGACAATACATTATTTACTATTCATTTCTATTGGGCACAACATAATCTGAAACGCAACCAAAACAAACTGCAAATTCATCCAACAAGTTTGTAGTTTCACAAGCTTGATGTAGTCATTGTGTGCTAGGAATAAGGGACCAAAAACAAAACTTTTGACTACTTTAACACACATATGGGGCGGCAGGGTAGCCTAGTGGTTAGAGCATTGGACTAGTAACCGAAAGGTTGCAAGTTCAAATCCCTGAGCTGACAAGGTACAAATCTGTCGTTCTGCCCCTGAACAGGCAGTTAACCCACTGTTCCTAGGCCGTCATTGAAAATAAGAATTTGTTCTTAACTGACTTGCCTAGGTAAATAAAGGTAAAATAAATAGCAGTGAATTTGTACAAATGCTTACAACACCTTCAATTTGGGGAACTAGATATTGGAAGTGCTTTCATTTTTGTATGTTTAATTCTACAATACTACTCAGTAGTTACTACTTTGTCTTTCTGTACTTTTTTTTGTCCATGGGTCTTAACGTCCATATGTTGAATTTAAACATGGTTGTCATCCAGAATGATGTGTGTCACCACAGGAAAGTGATTATATCAGACATAATGTCACGCTGGTATAAAGGATTTGGAGACAGGCGCAGGAATACACAATAAGGGTTTTTAATACACCCAAAACAAACACGTATAGAAAAACACTGGGCTGTACCCAAACAAAAGAGCGAGGGTAAACGTCGTTGAACGACACGAGACGATACCCGTAATACACAATATATAAAGCTGCACCAACACATAGGTACTCACACCACCAACGAACATGTGAACAATAACCGACAAAGGCAGAGGGAACAGAGGACACGTATATAGGGCAAATGGGGAAATGGGAACCGGATGTGTGTAATCAGACAAGACAGTTGATGATAATGAATCCTGTTCAGTGAAGCCTAGAAAGCCGGTGAACTAGACCTCGAGAACTGGTGAACAGAATGAGCAGCAGTACCGGGGGGAGCCGTGACACATAAACTGCCATTCCTTCACAGATAGCAGTCAGTCAGGCTTCAGTTACTATACATTTTGTTATGGCAAGAATGAATCCTCCACCTTTATCATTTCCTGTAGATCTTAATGTATTTCACTGAGGAAATGTGACCATTATAGAACCTAGCTTTACCTGAACTAGAAGGATTCCCAGAAACTTCTTATTCACATTTAGTGAGTTGTTTAAATGTATTGTAAAATATTGAGGATGTGTGAGCGCATCTGAAAGTTCTTACACATTTGTCAAGATTTGTATAGCCCACTTGAAAAAGATAACCCCAGAGAAACATTTCAACCTGATTATTTTTGTACTTTTTTTATTTAACATTTTTTGAACTTTATTTAACACTGTTGCAGAATAAATTACAAACTTTTGTTTATGAAGTCTGTGATTTCTGATCAGGTGAAGATAAATTACACTGATGAAAGCAACACCATGAAAGGTAGGAGACAGACCTGAATGAGTTCAACTTCATGAAGTGCTTCAGAATGCACCTTACCCAGCAAATCAAACAACACGTAGCATATTGGTTGACTGTAGAACATTAGATGGTTAAAAATGCTAGACACATTCTAAAAAATCTCTCTCTCTCTGGGGCGCATACAGGAGCTAGGTCGCCCTCCCGCAGCTTTGAGAAGGTGATGAAATTCTTAATAAGAAAGGCCAATTTATTAATAATAATAAATAACTGAGTATAGACCTCCAGCAGTCTGGAAGCAGATGGCCTGAGGCCTTGGTGGTGGTGACTGCTTATAGCTACTTTATTGAGGGACTTACTTACTATGCCTGTGATATGTGGTTGTCTCACCTAGCTATCTTAAGATGAGTGCAATAACTGTAAGTCATTCTGGATAAGAGCGTCTACTAAATGACTAAAATGTAAATGTTGGCCTTATAGTCCATTCACATCTTCATTGGAAGCACCATTCATACTAAGTATTGTGATCTTGGTATTATTACTGGACAGTAGGTAGCTCATTACAGTAACATAACACAGGGTTCACTGCACTGAAAGCATCCAACCAAAACCTCAGTGAAGTGAAATCATGACCACATAACCCAGTGTAGACAGATAATGGATGCCTCCCTGTTAATGATAGCACCTATCTATCTGCTGTATCTCCTCTGTGTCCCTCCCATCCGGGACCAGGGAATGTTCTCCTCTGCTCTCTGCTTTCTGCTGTGTACCAGCCTGCCTGCCTGCCTGCCTGCCTGCCTGCCTGCCTGCCTGCCTGCCTGCCTGCCGCTGTTCCTGGTGCACTTCAGACACAACACAAACACTACCACCTCCTGGCCTCATGTTAAGACAGAGAGTGTTGGGGGGGGTTGGTGATAGAGGGGTTGTTGACTGTTGAAGTGTAGTGGGGTGTATCAAAGAGAGATGGAGAGGGCTACAGCAGTTCCTGGACACTGAGGAAACAGGCCTTTCCTGTAATGGAGTCAGTGAATGTGGGATTCTGTTCCTTTGTCCCCACAGACATGTCTGGACTGAGACTACGTCAACACTCCATACTGAAATATGTATCACCTAACAATGACTACTGTTTGTTTCTTTTTATTTGCACTTTCAATTTGACTTTAGGATTCGTTTTATCAAGATGTATAGAATGCTGCAACCCTGTTCAGTGCATCCAGAATGTGATGATGAAAGTGATGGTGATAATGAAAAAGCTGTTAATAATTAAGGCAATTTCAGAGTTGCTTTCATCGAAGTTGTGAGGCTAGTTCTCTTCCTCTTCCATGCATATCTTCTGTTTCTTGGCAGCATCTCTACCTGCCTCTCCCTGCTCTGTAGATGGGAGTTCCGTCCCTCGACTCAGAACATTAAAGTCAGGAAGCCTCTTGTGCCAGCCTTGTATTCTGAAGTCAGCCTGTCCTAAACAACACATATCATCACGGCCTTGCCGGCCTTGTATTCTGAAGTCAGCCTGTCCTAAACAACACATATCATCACGGCCTTGCCGACCTTGTATTCTGAAGTCAGCCTGTCCTAAACAACACATATCATCACGGCCTTGCCGGCCTTGTATTCTGAAGTCAGCCTGTCCTAAACAACACATATCATCACGGCCTTGCCGACCTTGTATTCTGGAGTCAGCCTGTCCTAAACAACACATATCATCACGGCCTTGCCGATCTTGCGTGAATCTGAGCACACATTTTTCTTGGAGGGAGTTTCAATGTTCTCTATCGTTCTCCAAAGAAAGAAAACGCCTGGTTCACTGTTTCACAGCCTTCCTCATTGACTCAATGTGAGTTTTGACAACTCTCCAACCTCCAGCATTCCAAAACATACATCATTGATCTGATAATGGCCCTAATTGACCTTGGATGGTAGTAAACACAAGTATGATGATTTCTACATTGTAAGCCACATCCAGCCTGTCTAGTAGTAGCACACAACATGCAGATACATTACAGCATAAACATACAATGTACGTGTGTGGTCCTCATCCCAGGGATGTTTGCATGGTCTACACTGTCGCCATGGTGTGGTATGCGGGTATGGGTACTGGCCGGCCACCATCCCCCCTGCTCCCTGCGTCTGCAGTCTGCTGCTACATCCTCTGGTATGCTGGAGAGGACAGGAGATGGCCATTATTCATACGTGTGAACGGGAAATGAAGATATCCATCTGTAGTCTGTGGGTGTACATCTGTGGTTATAGAGTGGAAGATGGTTGGATGTTTACAGAGTGTCTGGTTATTAACACTGTAGCACTGACATCAACACTATAAAATAACACAGATGGAATCATGTAGTAAACAAAAAAGTGCTTGTCACAGGTGCGTGTATAAGTGGCAGGGAAGTCAGGCGCAGGAGAGTCAAATAGAGTGTAGAATGGAGTTTTTTAATTATAGTCCCAGTAATCTGCTCCATAACACTCATAGGAAAACATAAAACAAATATGGGTACGATGACCCGTCGCACACCTATACACATAAACACAACACTTGACAAAGAACAATCTCTGACCAAAGACATGAGGGGAAACAGAGGGTTAAATACACAATAGGTAATGGATGGGATTGAAAACAGGTGTGTGGGAAGACAAGACAAAACCAATGGAAAATGAAAAATGGATCGATGATGGCTAGAAGACCGGTGACGTCGACCGCCGAACACCGCCCGAACAAGGAGAGGCAACGACTTCGGCAGAAGTCGTGACATTACCCCCCCCCTGATGCGCGGTTCCAGCTGCGCGTCGACACCGGCCTCAGGGACGACCCGGAGGGCGAGGTGCAGGGCGATCCGGATGGAGGCGGTGGAATTCTGTTGACATGGAAGGATCTAAAACGTCCTCCACCGGAACCCAGCATCTCTCCTCCGGCCCGTACCCCTCCCAGTCCACGAGGTACTGAAGGCCCCTCGCCCGACGTCTCGAATCCAAAATGGATCGAACAGAATACGCCGGGACCCCCTCGATGTCTAGAGGAGGTGGAGGAACTTCACGCACTTCAGCCTCCTGGAGCGGGCCAGCCACCACCGGCCTGAGGAGAGGCACATGGAACGAGGGGTTAATACGGTAATTAGTGGGCAGTTGTAACCTATAACATACCTCGTTCACTCTCCTCAGGACTTTAAACGGCCCCACAAACCGCGGACCCAGCTTCCGGCAGAGCAGGCGGAGGGGCAGGTTTCGGGTCGAGAGCCAGACCCTGTCCCCTGGTGCGAACACCGGGGCCTCACTGCGGCGACGGTCTGCGCCAATTTTCTGGCGCCTTATGGCACGCTGAAGGTGGACGTGGGCTGCCTCCCAGGTTTCCTCAGCGCGCCGAAACCAATTGTCCACCGCAGGAGCCTCGGTCTGACTCTGATGCCAAGGAGCCAGAACCGGCTGATACCCTAATACACATTGAAAAGGAGTAAGGTTAGTGGAGGAGTGACGTAGCGAGTTCTGGGCCATCTCTGCCCAGGGCACGAACTTCGCCCACTCCCCCGGCCGGTCCTGGCAATAGGACCGCAGAAACCTGCCCACATCCTGGTTAACTCTCTCCACCTGCCCATTACTTTCGGGGTGAAAACCTGAGGTAAGACTAACCGAGATCCCCAGACGTTCCATGAACGCCTTCCAGACCCTTGATGTGAACTGGGGACCCTGATCAGACACTATATCCTCAGGCACCCCATAGTGCCGGAAAACGTGTGTAAACAGGGCCTCTGCAGTTTGTAAGGCCGTAGGGAGACCGGGCAAAGGGAGAAGACGACAGGACTTCGAAAACCGATCCACAACGACCAAGATCGTGGTGTAACCCTGTGAAGGTGGAAGATCAGTCAAAAAATCCACCGACAGGTGCGACCACGGCCGTTGAGGAACAGGTAAAGGTTGAAGCTTACCTCTAGGCAGGTGTCTAGGAGCCTTGCACTGGGCGCACACCGAACAGGAGGAAACATAAATCCTCACGTCCTTAGCTAAAGTGGGCCACCAGTACCTCCCATCAAGACAGCGCATCGTCCGACCTATCCCAGGATGACCAGAGGAGGGTGACGTGTGAGCCCAATAGATCAATCGGTCGCGGACAGCAGACGGAACGTACAGACGACCAGCTGGACACTCAGGAGGAGAGGGCTCTGCACGTAACACCCTTTTAATGTCCGCGTCCAGCTCCCACACTACTGGCGCCACCAAACACGAAGCTGGGAGTATGGGAGTGGGATCCATGGACCGCTCCTCTGTGTCATACAGCCGAGACAATGCGTCTGCCTTGACGTTCTGGGAGCCTGGTCTGTAAGTAAGAGTAAACACAAAACGAGTGAAAAACATGGCCCACCTTGCCTGGCGAGGATTCATTCTCTTCGCCTGCCGGATGTACTCCAGATTGCGGTGGTCAGTCCAGATGAGAAAAGGGTGTTTAGCCCCCTCAAGCCAGTGCCTCCACACCTTCAAGGCTTCTACGGCAGCTAACAGCTCTCGGTCCCCCACATCATAGTTTCGCTCCGCCGGGCTGAGCTTCTTCGAAAAGAAAGCACAGGGGCGAAGCTTCAGTGGCACACCCGAACGCTGAGAGAGCACAGCTCCTATCCCAGCTTCGGATGCGTCCACCTCTACCATGAATGGCAAAGAGGGATCCGGATGAGCCAACACAGGCGCCGAGGTAAACAGAGTCTTCAGGTGTCCAAAAGCCCTGTTCGCCTCAGCCGACCACTGCAAGTGCACCGGGCCCCCCTTTAGCAGTGAGGTAATGGGAGCCGCAACTTGACCAAAACCCCGGATAAATCTCCGGTAGTAATTGGCAAACCCCAAAAAGCGCTGCACCTCCTTTACCGTGGTTGGAGTCGGCCAATTACGCACGGCTGTAATGCGGTCGCTCTCCATTTCCACTCCTGAAGTGGAAATCCGATGCCCTAGGAAGGAGATGGATTGTTGGAAGAACAAGCATGTCTCAGCCTTGACATATAGATCATGCTCCAACAGGCGACCAAGCACCCTGCTCACCAGGGACACATGCTCGGCGCGTGTAGCGGAGTATATCAGAATATCATCTATATACACCACTACACCCTGCCCGTGCAGGTCCCTGAAGATCTCATCTACAAATGATTGGAAGACTGATGGAGCATTCATCAACCCATATGGCATGACCAGGTACTCATAATGACCTGAGGTGGTGCTAAATGCCGTCTTCCACTCATCACCCTTCCGAATACGCACCAGATTATACGCACTCCTGAGATCCAATTTTGTGAAGAAGCGTGCCCCGCGCATTGACTCCATAACTGTATTTATCAGAGGTAGCGGGTAACTATATTTCACCGTGATTTTATTGAGACCTCGATAATCAATGCACGGGCGTAAACCGCCATCCTTCTTCTTCACAAAAAAGAAACTCGAAGAGGCGGGTGAAATGGATGGCTGAATGAACCCCTGACGCAGGGATTCAGAGATATATGTATCCATAGCCACTGTCTCCGCTTGCGACAGGGGATACACGTGACTCCTGGGATATGCAGCGTCTACCAGGAGATCTATCGCACAATCCCCCTGTCGATGGGGTGGTAATTGAGTCGCCTTCTTTTTACAGAAGGCGAGAGCCAAATCGGCATATTCTGGAGGAATGTGCACGGTGGAGACCTGGTCTGGACTTTCCACCGTAGTAGCACCAACGGAAACCCCTAAACACCTACCTGAGCATTCTCGCGACCACCCCGTGAGAGCCCTCTGTGGCCAAGAAACAGTGGGGTTATGACACGCTAACCAGGGTAGACCTAGCACCACAGAATACGCAGGGGAATCAATAAGAAAAAGACTAATCTTCTCCTTGTGACCCTCCTGCGTTATCATATACAACGGTGCGGTGACCTCCCTGATAAAACCTGACCCTAATGGTCGACTATCTAAGGCATGAATAGGGAAAGGCATATCCACAGACACAATAGGGATCCCTAAACTATGAGCTCATTTTTTATTAATGAAATTTCCAGCCGCGCCTGAATCTACTAGCGCCTTATACTGGGAATGCAGGGGAAAATCCGGAAAAGTGACAGAGACAAACATAAGTGCAACAGAGGGCTCTGGATGAGAATGGTGCCTACTCACCTGGGGTGATGCCAGAGTGCCCTGCCTGCCTTCTCTATTCCCAGAGGAACCAACCCGGCACCGACCAGACGTGTGATCTCTGCGACCATAGATGGTGCTCGAGCGGGAACCCCCTCCGGTCTCCCGGCGCACCGTCCCTCCCAATTCCATTGGTTCGGGAGAGAGGGTGCGGGAGGATGGAACAACCAGACCCCGATCTAGACGTCCACGAGTAGCCAGCATGTTGTCCAGCCTGATGGACATGTCCACCAGCTGGTCGAAGTTGAGGGTGGTGTCTCTACAGGCCAGCTCCCGACGGACGTCCTCGCGTAGGCTACAACGGTAATGGTCGATCAGGGCCCTGTCGCTCCATCCAGCGCCGGCAGCCAAGGTCCTAAACTCCAAAGCAAACTCCTGGGCACTCCTTGTCTCCTGCCTCAGATGATAGAGGAGCTCACCCGCCGTTTTTCCTTCGGGAGGATGGTCGAATACTCTCCTGAAATAAAGGGTGAACTCCTCAAAATGGTCCAACGCCGCATTCTCCTCTCTACACACAGCGCTGGCCCACTCCCGGGCTTTCCCGGTGAGGCATGAGACGAGGGCGGAACTCTTCTCCCGGTCGGATGGTACTGGGGAGACCGTGGCCAGATATAAGTTCAGTTTAAGGAGGAAACCCTGGCAGCCAGCAGTATTTCCGTTGTAACCCGTGGGTAGGGGTAAACGGATTTTGTTAGGTTCAGGTGGGGAAAACGCGTTAAAGGTAAATCCCAGTTGTGGCAGTGGAGGCGCTGGAGAAACTCCCTGTCTCTCCCAGCGATCCATATTCTGGACAATGCGATCCATGACGGCGCTCAAACAGTCAATCTCCTTCGCTTGTTCCATAACGCGCTTTTCCACCTCCATGGGCGTCGTGTCCTCTCCTGCTGACTTCATATATGACGGTCAGAGATTCTGTCACAGGTGCGTGTATAAGTGGCAGGGAAGTCAGGCGCAGGAGAGTCAAATAGAGTGTAGAATGGAGTTTTTTAATTATAGTCCCAGTAATCTGCTCCATAACACTCATAGGAAAACATAAAACAAATATGGTGACGTCGACCGCCGAACACCGCCCGAACAAGGAGAGGCAACGACTTCGGCAGAAGTCGTGACAGTGCTTAAACAAATCTAAATATATTTTATATTTGAGATTCTTCAATGTAGTCACCCTTTGCCTTGATGACATCTTTGCACATTCTTGGCATTTTCTCAACCAGCTTCGAATGGAATGCTTTTCCAACAGTCTTGAAGGAGTTCCCACATACGCTGAGCACTTGTTGGCTGCTTTTCCTTCACTCTGCAGTCCAACTCATCCCAAACCATCTCAATTTGGTTGAGGTCAGGGCATGGTGGAGGCCAGGTTATCTGACACAGCACTTCATCACTCTCCTTCTTGGTCAAATAACCCTTACACAGCCTGGAGGTAGTGATAGTCCCACTAAGTGCAAACCAGATGGAATGGCATATAGCTGCAGAATTCTGCGGTAGCCATGCTGGTTAAATGTGCCTTGAATTCTAAATAAATCACCAGCAAAGCACCTCACACCATCACACCTCCAAACTTCACAGTAGGAACCATACATGCAGAGATCATCCTTTCACCTACTCTGCGTCTAACAAAGACATGGCAGTTGGAACCAAAAATCTCAATTTTGGACTCATCAGACCAAAGGACAGATTTCCACCGTTCTAATGGCCATTGGTCGTGTTTCTTCGCCCAAGCAAGTCTCTTCTTATTATTGGTGTCCTTTAGTAGTGGTTTCTTTGCAGCAATTTGACCATGAAAGCCTGATTCACGCAGTCTCCTCTGAACATTTGATGTTGAAATGAGTCTGTTACTTGAACTCTGTGAAGCATTTATTTGGGCTGCAATTTCTGAGACTGGTAACTAATGAACTTATCCTCTGCTTATTTGAGCTGTTCTTGCCATAATATGGACTTGGTCATTTACAAAATTGGGCTATCTTCTGTATACCACCCCTACCTTGTTACAACACAACTGATTGGCTCAAACGCATTAATAAGGAAAGAAACTCCACAAATTATCTTTTAACAAGGCACACCTCTTAATTGAAATGCATTCCTGGTGACTATCTCATGAAGCTGGTTGAGAGAATGCCAAGAGTGTGCAAAGCTGTCATCAAGGCAAGGGTGGCTACTTTGAAGAATCTCAAATATAACATATATTTCGATTTGTTTAACACTTTTTTTGGTTACTACATTATTCCATATGTGTAATTTCATAGTTTTGATGTCTTCACTATTATTCTACAAATGATAAAATCGTAAAAATAAAGAAAAACACTTGAATGAGTAGGTGTGTCCAAACGATTGACTGGTACTGTATGCCGGGACAGTGCAGAAACACAGATGGCTATCTAAACTATCAAGCAGGAATGCCATCCAGTACAGACGCTTCATTGACCGACAGTGTTTTATAAAAAGAACACATCGGGTTTATGTCTCGTGCAGATTAAGAAATGTTTGTTCTTGGTGGTCTGGGTTACTGTAAACTTGAATTACAATGACCAATTTCGTACTGGCAAGTTACAGAAGACATACGATGGTTAAGAATGTAACAAAAACTTGGACAAGAATAGAAAGCTTGGAATGTTGAGATCGTTGGCTAGGGAGGGCTCATTGTTTGACTGTGTGACTTCGTGAGTATGCGTAGAGGAATGCAATACAGTACTCGTCACAAAAATGTCACCATGTTTGTTCTTTCTACTGTACTGGCGTTGTTTACCACAAAGAGCTTTTCCGTTCCGCCTGCATGGCACGACAATCAGGCGGCTTTTATCCACTAAAACAACTTGACCTTTAACCTGATCCCTAACCCCTGTTTCCTTGTTGTGTTTCCTTGTTGCTCATCTCAGCTACTCTCAGCCCAGATACATAGCTGAGTAGTATCAGGAGAGATGGTGTCTGGCTCAAACAGCCGTGATAGCCCTGTCAGAATGTCCCCTCTGGTGCCTACCAGCCACCTACATTACAGTCCCCTGGCTGAAACAAACCCAGGAAGTAAAGGAATGTTCAGATACCGGTCTGTTCTGGAACCACAGTCTGCAGTCTGGGTACTGCTGGACCTTATGGCTAGAGTTGAATAACAGCAAACATACAAACACTGAGACAAACCAACATGCATACACACACACACACACACACGCGCACACACACGCACGCACACGCACACACACGCACACACATGCACAGACATACACTGAGTGTACAAAACATAAGGAACACCAGCTCTTTCCATGACATACTGTAGACCGACCTGGTGAATCCAGGATAAAGCTATGATGCCTTATTGATGTCACTAATAAACCCACTTCAATCCGTGTAGATGAAGGGGAGTAGACAGGTTATAGAATGATTTTAGTAGGTGCATTTGGCACCTACTACCATACCCCGTTCAAAAGGCTCATACATCTTTTGTCTTGTGCCATTCAGAGGGTGAATGGGCAAGACAAAAGATGTATGAGCCTTTTGAACCGGTTTGTGTCAAGAACTGCAACGCTGCTGGGTTTTTCACGTTCAACAGTTTGTGTGTATCAAAAATGGACAACCACCCAAAGGATATACAGCCAACTTGGCACAACTATGAGAAGCATTGGAGTCAACAATGGCCAGCATCCCAGTGGAACGCTTTCAACACCATGTAGAGTCCATGCTCCTACGAATTAAGGCTGTAGGGGCATGGAGGGCAAAGTCAATATTAGGAAGGCGTTCTTAATGTTTTGTACACTCAGTGTATACGCAAAGAGAACAGACAAAAGCATGCATTCACACACAGGTATACTGTGGGTAAAATCCCAAAACACATAATGTTCCCACAAAGATAAACAAATGAGAGGGGAATAAAAGAAAAGAAAGCAATACAGCAATGTTATGACAACCAAGTGATTAACAATCAGTCTCCATCCATATCAGCTGTGTATCAGTGCCCCTTCCAGCACACATGCCATGGTTTTTCCACTGTTTTTTCCCTCCTGTTCTCTTCTGTTCTCTTCTGCGCTAGAGGAATGTGTCGGGGAGTTTGCAGGAATGTAGGAAAAGCATCCTGTTTTGGTTTCTTACATTAAGTAATCTGTTTAACCACAGTTGGTAAAGCCTCGCTGGGGGACTGTAGTATCTATAATGAAGTCTGTGTGTAAATACGAGAGGAAGAGAGGAAAGGAGGTGACTGGGTGAACTAGGAATGCTGACCCAGGTGCAGAGTCAGAGAGTATTGTTTGTCCCAGCGTAACCCTCTTCCCCTCACACACACAGCCACAGGTGGACAGCAATGGAAGCTCTGACTGAATGCTTGTTTCCATCTATAATTCTGTGAGGCAGCGAGGGTCTGAATGGTGTTAGGTTATCAGGATGTTTACTATACTGCACGTGCAAAATAACACCATCAATTGTATTTTAATACACAACAAATTGAAGAGTTGAGTTGCCCAATAATATTACATAATGCATGCAGTAAGTAAATCAATCGCAATCAGAGCATAATGGACGAGCTTGGCTATAATTCTGTTTGGACCTTGGCTGTCCTCCATATGACAATACTGGTCCTCATCCTATTCCTGAACTCAACTGCATGGCTCCTAGAACAGTCAACACAGAGTTTCTAATCTAGATCAGGTATTCCCAAACTGGGGTATGCAATGCCGTCGGGAGTACGCCAAATAAAAATGTAATTCACATTATATATTTTTTTATCAAACAGTACATTTGGGAGAGGTTTTTTTCTCGCCTGAGTAGCCTCGTTTTACTGCCAAAAATTACATTAAACCATCTAGTGTTCAGCAAAATAACAACACAATGTCAAATACAGGTAGCCTAGTCAAATAATTAACACCCAATCACATTAACCGTTATTCTCTCGCGGGAAACCTTCACTCGTGCGCAGACATTTAGAAACGAAACATGACAATTTGAAAAATAATCCACTGGAGTTTTTGGAGCGAGAATAAAGAGGACTTTCGAGTTGTAAGACATGTATAAAAGCAACAGATACCATTAATAAGAAGGGACTAGAAGCGTCTTATATGGTGAGCTACCGAGTGGCTAGGACAAGCAAGACCCATACTATTCTGGAGGACTTAATTCTTCCTGCTGCCGCAGATATGGCTGGGACAATGCTTGGGGAAAAGGCCAACAAAAACTATACAGACAATGCCTTCATCAAACAACACTGTTTCACAACGCATCAGTGACACGGCAGGAGATGTTTTGCAACAATTACTACTTCACATACAAGCCAGTGAATTTTATGTGTTACAGCTGGATGAGTCAACAGACGTGGGGGGCCTGGCACAGCTCCTGGTATATGTCTGTTACGTTTATGGGGAGTCAAATAAGTAAGACATCCTCTTCTGCAAACCACTGGAAACCAGGAGAGGATATCTTTAAAAGTACTGGGCAGCTTTGTGACATCAAATGGACTTTGGTGGTCAAGATGTGTTGGTATCTGTACTGATGGCGCAAAAGCCATGACAGGGAGACATAGTGGAGTGGTAACGCGCGTGCAAGCAGTTGCTCCCGATGCCACTTGGATACACTGCAGCATCTACTGAGAGGCTCTTGCTGCCAAGGGAATGCCTGACAGCTTGAAAGATGCTTTGGACACTACAGTGAAAATGGTTAACTTTGTTAGAGCAAGGCCCATGAACTCTTGTGTATTTTCTGCACTATGCAATGAAATGGGCAGTGGCCATGTAACACTTTTATCACATACAGAAGTGCGCTGGTTATCAAGGGGCAAAGTTTTGACACGTTTTTTTAAATCTAGAGACAAGCTTAAAGTTTTCTTTACTGACCATAATTTTAACTTGTCTGACCGCTTGCACGATGACGAGTCTCTCACACGACTGGCCTATCTGGATGTTTTATCTCACCTGAATGATCTGAATGTAGGATTACAGGGACTCTCCACAACTATATTCAATGTGCGGGACAAAATTTAGGCTATGATTAAGAAGCTGGAGCTCTTTTCTGTCTGCATTAACAAAGACAACACACAGGTCTTTCCATCATTGTATGATTTTTTTGTGTGCAAATTAACTCAAGCTTACGAACAATGTCAAATGTGATATACAGTGGGGAGAACAAGTATTTGACACACTGCCGATTTTGCAGGTTTTCCTACTTACAAAGCATGTAGAGGTCTGTAGTTTTTATCATAGGTACACTTCAACTGTGAGAGACGGAATTTAAAACAAAAATCCAGAAAATCACATTGTATGATTTATAAGTAATTAATTTGCATTTTATTGCATGACATAAGTATTTGATCACCTACCAACCAGTAAGAATTCCGGCTCTCACAGACCTGTTAGTTTTTCTTTAAGAAGCCCTCCTGTTCTCCACTCATTACCTGTATTAACTGCACCTGTTTGAACTCGTTACCTGTATAAAAGACACCTGTCCACACACTCAATCAAACAGACTCCAACCTCTCCACAATGGCCAAGACCAGAGAGCTGTGTAAGGACATCAGGGATAAAATTGTAGACCTGCACAAGGCTGGGATGGGCTACAGGACAATAGGCAAGCAGCTTGGTGAGAAGGCAACAACTGTTGGCGCAATTATTAGAAAATGGAAGAAGTTCAAGATGACAGTCAATCACCCTCGGTCTGGGGCTCCATGCAAGATCTCACCTTGTGGGGCATCAATGATCATGAGGAAGGTGAGGGATCAGCCCAGAACTACACGGCAGGACCTGGCAATGACCTGAAGAGAGCTGGGACCACAGTCTCAAAGAAAACCATTAGTAACACACTACGCCGTCATGGATTAAAATCCTGCAGCGCACGCAAGGTCCCCCTGCTCAAGCCAGCGCATGTCCAGGCCCGTCTGAAGTTTGCCAATGACCTTCTGGATGATCCAGAGGAGGAATGGGAGGAGGTCATGTGGTCTGATGAAACAAAAATAGAGCTTTTTGGTCTAAACTCCACTCGCCGTGTTTGGAGGAAGAAGAAGGATGAGTACAACCCCAAGAACACCATCCCAACCGTGAAGCATGGAGGCGGAAACATCATTCTTTGGGGATGCTTTTCTGCAAAGGGGACAGGACGACTGCACCGTATTGAGGGGAGGATGGATAGGGCCATGTATCACGAGATCTTGGCCAACAACCTCCTTCCCTCAGTAAGAGCATTGAAGATGGGTCGTGGCTGGGTCCTCCAGCATGACAACGACCCGAAACACACAGCCAGGGCAACTAAGGAGTGGCTCCGTAAGAAGCATCACAAGGTCCTGGAGTGGCCTAGCCAGTCTCCAGACCTGAACCCAATAGAAAATCTTTGGAGGAAGCTGAAAGTCCGTATTGCCCAGCGACAGCCCCGAAACCTGAAGGATCTGGAGAAGGTCTGTATGGAGGAGTGGGCCAAAATCCCTGCTGCAGTGTGTGCAAACCTGGTCAAGAACTACAGGAAACGTATGATCTCTGTAATTGCAAACAAAGGTTTCTGTACCAAATATTAAGTTCTGCTTTTCTGATGTATCAAATACTTATGTCATGCAATAAAATGCTAATTAATTACTTAAAAATCATACAATGTGGTTTTCTGAAGTGTACCTATGATAAAAATTACAGACCTCTACATGCTTTGTAAGTAGGAAAACCTGCAAATTCGGCAGTGTATCAAATACTTCTTCTCCCCACTGTAGTGAAGCACCTGAGTGAGTTGGGTGCGCAATTACGCAGGTTATTTCCCGAAATGGATGACACAAACAACTGGATTTGCACACCAGTATCACTACTTACACACCATAATCTGCTCATCATCATCTGCTCATCTATCACTCCAGTGTTAATCTGCTAAATTGTAATTACTTTGCTACTATGGCCTATTTATTGCCTTACCTACTCATGCCATTTGCACACTCTGTATATAGACTTTCTTTTTTTCTATTGTGTTATTGACTGTACGCTTGGTTATTCCATGTGTAACTCTGTGTTGTTGTTTCTGTCGCACTGCTTTTCTTTATCTTGGCCAGGTCGCAGTTGTCAATGAGAACTTGTTCTCAGCTAGTTTAGGTGAAAAAAAATACAAAAATAAAATCCCTTTCATGCCCTGCTTCCAGTCCACTTACCGATACCTGAACAAGAGAGCCTCATCGAAATTGCAACAAGCGGAGTGGATTCTCAGTCCTCACTAGCATGAAAACTAAATACAGGCAGACTGTGTGTGAAAATTGATTTCAGACTGAGACTCTCCAATACAATACAACCTTTAAAGCACACCCTTCTCATTAACCTGTGGTGAGTTATTCGCCATTTCTGATGAACAAATACGGTTTTATATGTAAGATGGCTAAATAAAGAGCAAAAATATTGATTATTATTATATTATTATTTGTGCCCTGGTCCTATAAGAGCTCTCTGTCACTTCCCACGAGCTGGGTTGTGACAAAAATACTCACTCATTCTTATGTTTAATAAATGTATTGTATAGTGTGTCTGTGGCAGGCTTTCAATGATGGCAAAAAACAACATTTGAGAGTGCGCTGACCCTGGTGCCAGAGGGCGTACGGAGCTGAAGGTCGAATATTTGAAGGGGTACAGGACTATAAAACGTTTGGGGACCACTGCTATAGATGAATAGTGTAAACTTTTAATTATATTTGCTGACACCCTACAGTCAGATTTTGGCACCAGTAGAGTAGCTATCTAGCTATATAAACCACGCCCCTCCGGAAACATGCCTTCTCCGATATTGGTTACAAGGCAGTACTTATTTAAATTAGGTACAAAAATATCATGTTACCATTGGTGTTTTAAAATGCGAGTTAGGGTGATGTCACCCTATCCCCTTGATAATCCCACCTCCTGAATCCAAGTCTTTGACATTGGGGAGGGGACCAGTAACTTTATGATCAAACTTTATGATCAAGCAACAGTCATTTTTCATTCTTTGGTCATCATACGTTGATCTGGTTTCATCCAAATATCATCCAAGTTCATGAAAAATATGATGTTGACTGTTCATGACCTTTAAAAAATTTAGATATCTGAGATTTGTGTTAAGGATTCTTTGAATGTAGCTTTCATTCAGTTATTTGTTACTGTACTAAACAAGAATCAATTATCATTGTTAGAAAATAATCAAACCAAGCAAGAGCATTCATTTTAGTATTTATTTCATCACACATTAAAAGTGACAAACTCACACAACACAAATATATAAACATATGCCAAAAATAAGTTAAATAAATAATAGTTGATAATAGATAATATGAATAGCTTGGAATAGAACAATTCGTAAGTAAACATTTCTTTCAACTTCCTATAGCGTATTTGACTGCTAAATAGACTATTGTGGGTGAATTGTCCTTCTAGAGATAACAACAGTAAGTCAAACAAAAGCGCAATCCAGCATTTTGATACACAAATTCCTAAACAAAACACAAACAAATAAATAAACAATCATATCATAAATATACAGCATTGTGATATTGGACTTGAACATCAGTGGAAGACTTGTTTTTGATATAGTGTTTCCAGTAAATGCCTTATGGTCAGACAGTGGCTGGAGTTCAGCAATCTGCCCAACCCATCTAAAGCCTACTGGACATAAAAACACATTCCTTTGAAGGCATTAGAACAGTGCAGGGTCCTAATTTCCCAATGTGTAATAACATGGACATTAATGGATATTTGTTGAAAGCAGAAAAACAGTCACTGCATATTTGGCAAGGAGCAGACCCATTGAAACCTGCTGCCTTGGCTCCGTCTACAATCAAAACATTCAACAGTGGCTATGCAATAAATACTTCCGCCATCACAATAGACCTGCTTTTATCTGCTGCTACAGGAAGGCTGTGTGTATAGTAATTCCCTGTCCCTTAAAGTCATGTCCTTCATGTGCCAAAAGTATTTCAAGTAGTTTAAATGCATGCATGGCAATCACTATAAACTGGCAATACATCTCTGATACAGAGGAAGAATCTTTTTTTAATGTTTTATTCTATGATATAGTAGATGTCGTGTGACAGGTAAAGTAAGGATCGATATCCAAATGAGAATAGTGGTCAATATTTTCAAGGTACTAATGAAGTAAGCCTGTAAAGTAAACATAGACTAACATCACTCCAGAATTCCTTGGCTTGCATCCACCCATTTCAGGTGCTCAGACACAGAAAGTGTATTTATAGAACATGATGACAACCCATGACCAGCACACAGTCAGTAACCATCCTAGTCCAGACTGTCACAGTTCACAGAGGACACACTTGATCTTCCCTCGTCTTCCAAATCGGACTCTTTGCCAGATTAGTCCAAGACTCATATCCAGATAACGTCCATATCCAGTGTACTGGGTGTTATACAACAATCAGTGGGCAGCCAGTGTTCCATCTTTGCCCTCTTCTCAGGGTCTCTCCTCTTAGGACCTCTCTTCTATGTCTTCCCCCGGGGAGGACTCCCTAGTTTCCTCCAGGGGGTCTTTGTTCAGATGCTCTGGAGCTCTTAAAGCTCCTCTTTCAGCTCCTTTTCCTCCCTCCTCCTCATCTACCCGATGTTCAGTCTGTTGGCTCTGGACGCGTTCTTCTTCCTGGAGGGAGCAGCCTGCTCTATGGCAGCCATGTTGGATCGGACCGTGTTTCTGTAAAGAACAAAGAGAGAAACATCAAGTTAACATCCTCAATGGTGACAGGAATAAGATGAATCTAGGCCTGGGAAACTGTCTGGTCCTTAATGATCTTGTTTTTCTCTTACCTGAGAGAGGTCAGTAGGTCGTTGCTGGTTGTGTCTGGACTGCTAACAGTCTGGTCCAGGGTCTGGTCTGAAAGGCCTACCACTACGAATCTGGGCTTCTCTGAGCTGCAGACAGAAAGAACAACCATGTCAAAATGAGAGCAAACCAAGAACACATTATCTAGACTACTCCTAAAGGGCCATGAGACTGGATTCTACATTACTACATAATTCTACAATGCTAGCAGTGAGAGACAGTTGGCTATGGATTTCAACCCAATAATGTCTGTACTGCATGCCCTACAGCCTGTTCTTAGTGACTTTTCACAGAGCAGGATAAAACCTTGTTGAGACACACAGACTAATCCTCAACCTTGGTATGTCATAACAGCAATAACTGTATTAATACAACAGACATTCCCGCTGGTAAAACATTCCAAAAATAGTGTCATGACTAATGGATCTGTCTGTAAGGGGGTTCTAAGCCTCCAGAACATGCAGGCTATTCCCCCATCCATCATCCCTCCCCCTCCTCTCTCCTCCCCATCACTAGTTACACATCTAAGCCATAAAAACAATACGCCTCCTCCCTGCATCTCCTCGACAAGCAGCCCTGATACAACCTGATACAGGCTGGTCACAGACGACTGACTGCCACAGATAGTCACTGGCTTGATCTGATATCTAGCAAGGAGGCGAGGAGGGGAAAGGGTAGGGTTGGATGAGGGAGGGAAGGAGGGTAGAAGTTCCTTGTCTCTTGAAGGTGAGCTCACCTGTTGTGGCAGAATCCGGAGCAGGTCCTGTCAGCTGGGTGGGCACATTCACATCGCCCGGTGGAGCGGCGACGTCGGGAAAGGGGGCTGCCAAGACCGTAGGGGATGACTTTATTAGGAGTGTTGACCCAAATGATGTCCAGGTGACAGAAGTAGACGCATTCGTTGTCCAGCCAGTTACTGCAGGAGCATCGTTTAACCCTGGTGTGGTGTGGGCTGTTCTGGGACGGGGACTGGGCAGGGAGCTCAGGCTGGCTAGATACAGGGAGCCCAAAACCTATAGAGACAGAAAGGATCATTGGTTTAGAGCCTGGTTATAACTCAGCAAAATCACTGGATGACTGTGCAGTTTGACAATCAGCAACGTGCAAATACACATCACCACATCCTAATCAAAAGCCCTTTTCACTGATACAGAGAAGTAGATGTGGGCTACCTGCCATCCCGTTCTCCTATGTATCAAGTCTTGTTCAACACATTTGAACTTTGATTCATAACTCTGTTATGAAAAGTTATCCAAGACAAACAAAGACTGTGTTTGTTGCCAACTGGGGTTATTTCAAGTTAAATGCTGTGATAGGAGTTGAACCATGCCTATATAATCTGCATCTTATCAGAGAGAGTGGGATTGCATGTATGGCCTAGCAGGAGCTCTCATTGTATTATATCTCTGTAGGGCGAACAGTGGGAGTAGGTCAAAGAGTCTGGCATCAGGCAGCATGTGTCATGCAGTAACTTCACAACATGGTCATTAGCCACCCACCCATTAGTTAACCTGCCAGAGCCGTGATTAACTGAGCTATCATTCAGAGAGTGAAACTAAGTAATGAAGTAATGCATGCTGCAGCAGGAGTTTTAGCATCAAGGCGGCAGGTGTCCTAGAGGTTAGAGCACGGAGCCAGTAACTGAATGGTCCCTGGTTCAAATACTCGAGTTGACAAGGTGAAAAATGTCTTATTTTTTAAGGTGTTTCTCCATCTTTCATCATTGTAGATTGTATCATGTTATTCTGGATCTATCCCCACCACCTCAACCAACCTTGAGCTCCAATTCTACATCTCAACTGAACTATGACCCCTCATATTCAATTTAACAACCTAATGAAAAGAATGGAGCACTTGCATAATGAAACTTATACACACTCACTGTCAGTCATCTTTACGACTAAAGAATACAAATCCGCATTTTCATGTACCACCCATACACCTTAGAATTCGTTCTAAACAAAGTTATATAAATGTTGAATAAAAAGTCAGTATAAAGGATGAGAACTTACCCTCCTGCAGGAGCACACAGAGTGTTATGATGGTGAGAGACAGGATAGAGTTCAGTGATAGAGCCATAGTTATTCTCTGGTAGAGTATCTCTGAAGACGTAGTCTGCAATAATATCCAAGAGTCCACAGGACAGTAGAGTACACACACAGTAATAGTAGCTACAACTTTACAGTCCTGAGTGACGCAGCTAGAGAGAGAGAGAGAGGCAACAGGTGCTTGGTGCTGTAGTGTTCTCCAGCGCCATGACTTATAGCCCTATTCTGTGATGTCACCTAGCCACACCTACTATCCATGTTCTTACACAATGCTCACCGTTCAGCAGCTGCCTGCCTCCCTCTCACTCTCTACACATTCCAGATCAACAGGAAAAGAGAGGGAAACGGAATAAACTGCTATTGGGTAGTTGTTGTAACCCTTATGGTGTATGCAGGTCATTGTCACTGACAGAAACAGGAAATCACCAGAGAAGGCTTGGAATCTGGGAATGCTTTGGAGTTTTCCGAGACGTAAGGCAGGCAGGAGAGGGAAACCTGTAGGCGGAGGGAAGACCTAATGTCATCAATAAACGGAAAGGCTGTAAAGATAGTGTCTGATGATGGGGACTGTTGTTTTGCATGCTGCTACTACAGGGCCTCAGGGCTGGTGATGTTCATCCGGGACGACCCCACTGTCATACACGCTATCTCAGTATCGTCACTTTGACACACGTGTGACATGACCCCTGATACAGAGATACCGTAGAACACGCCACATGACCCCCAGGGGACACACACATTAACACAGACACACAGTCACACACACGTACCCATACACAGACGTACACACACCCTTCTGCCGGTTTGCATGGGCAATCACACAGTCCTTCCACTCTGACAGGAAAGCTGTAAATCTTGATCGGCCTGAGGGACGGAACGGCCCTCCTACAGAGTGGAGTGTCAAGCTAGATAAAATACTAGTAAAGTCATGCAAATCCTCCTGGGTATTCCTACTCCTATCGGTGGTGAAGGAAGACTACGTGATTCAATGGTAAACTCCAGCAGCAGATTATCAGGCAGTGGAAGTGAAAAGCACTATGTGCATCAGATAAAGGAATACCACCGGATAATGCATGCAAATACATCATTTAAAGGATTACTGCAATGAATACTGTTGATTAGAGTGGAATATTGGTACGTTCATTCATGCACAAAGGACAACATTGTGCTGTGAGGTTCAGAGGGGTAGGCTATGTGATGCCATACTCCAATACCATAGTCTACAGCTAAAATATAAAGATTTTACAAGGTGTTATTGAGTACACCAAATAGCACTGGCTGCAATGCTTCCAATTCACCTGTGGTCAGTGAGAAATAAGTTGCCTTTGGATACTGACACCTCCTATCTTTCTAGTACCCTCACAGCCAAATGTTGAAACTATTCCCTGCAGAATGTCAACAACAGTTAAGGCACAGTAATCACTGTGCTTTATATGCCAGTGTTTTTACTTTAAATCCCCCAAATGTTCAATGAGGGAAAAGCCAGCGGTGCAGTAGGTTACCGTTTACCCAGACATGATATAGCTATACCATCAAAGGCAAGCTAAGGGCACACTGGGAACAACCTCATCTCAGAAAACAAACTTCTTCAATTAAAGGGGAAAAACACTTTGTAGGAACACGCAGTCTTTTTAGGGGGAGGAGGGCCTTGGAGGAAATGCCAACGTGATGTCACAGTCCACAAAACAATGGCATTTTAGAAATGATTTGTTCCATTAGGGGGAAAAAAAGTTGTCCAAAGCAAATATTTGTCCAACATTGCGCGGGCTGGCGAAGTGGAACCAGTCTGAAGATAGACCCCCCACCCCTCTATCCTCCTAAACCCTGTTCTCCATTGCTCTTTCTAGACAACACGATGTAAAAATGTGCCCTTATCCATTTCCACTTCAGAGAGAGAGAGAGAGAGAGAGAGAGGAGAGAGATAATAAGGAAATGTTTTATTTTCAAGAAATTATCTCAATCAATACCCAACTTCTGTACATGTTCTAATGTTCTCATAACATAAAGCTGGGAATTATTCTGGGTGAGGGAGAAACTGTAAATATTACTGCCGTAGCATGAGAGACATCCCATGACCATGAATTCCCTGAAGTGTTTTCCATTGTATATAACTGACAGGAACACATAGTGGAACCATCATCCATGTACATTTGGTTGTTTATTTCACAATACAACAGCAGTAGTGTTGTACCTGTATACATTATTATATTTAACTGCATTTAACTGTACCACTATACTGCTTTGGCAATATCTACTAATTCTATTTCATGCCAATAAAGCAATCTGAGAGACAGAGAGAGAGAGAGATATGTATCTTTAAGAGTGGAGATACATTTGACCCTAAAAATGACAGAGGCATCTGTGTGAACAGTAGCCTGGGGAAGGTACTTTGTAGTATTATACATTCTAGACTTCCTTACTGAACATAGTGTCCCGACCAAAAGCCGAATAGGACTTTCTACCAAATTACCGCACACCTGATCATATTTACACCCTGAACTCCCTTATTGACACCCATGTGAACCAAAATAAAAACAAAATATACTCCTGCCTTGTTGATTTTGAAAAAGCTTTTGATTCCATTTTGGCAATGAGGGTCTCCTGTACAGAAAGTGGTGTTGGGAGGAATACATATGCTTTTATCAAATCTATGTATACAAACAGTAAATGTGCAATAAAAATGGGAAGCAAACAAACAAAATACTTTACTCAGGGTCGGGAAGTTAGACAGGGTTGTAGCTTAAGCCCCACTCTATTTAACATATATATAAATGAATTGGCAAAAACGATGAGAAAAGTCCACAGCACCTGGTCTCGCCCTGCATGCCACGGAAGTTCGATTCCTGCTGTATGCAGATGATCTAGTTCTGTTGTCACCAACATAAAAGATTCTACAACAGAATCTAAACATCCTACTTCAGTTCTGTCAGACATGGTCCATGACAGTAAACTTCGAGTAGACAAAAAACATGATTTTCCCAAAAAGATCAAATTCCCAAGACTTCAAACACAGTTTCACAGTAGGAACAAAAGGCATAGAACACGCAAGTCTAATCATATCTGGGCTTCAAAAATAATCTCCATGGGTAATTTCTGCTTGGCTGTCAATGAACTGAAAGAGAAAGCAAGAAGGGATTTTTACACTATCAAAAGACAAATTCAAGTAAACATACCAATTAGAACCTGGTTCAAAATATTAAAATCTGCAATTGTACCTATTGCCAGTGGTGTAAAGTACTTAAGTAAAAATACTTTAAAGTACTACTTAACTTCTTAGGGCTAGGCCCTTTTTTTCTCCATTTCCGCCTGAATGACGTACCCAAAAGTACTCTACTTTCTTATTTATATCTTTGTCAACGTTTACTTTTACTTCACTACATTCCTAAAGAAAATAATGTACTTTTTACTCCATACATTTTCCCTGACACGCAAAAGCAGTCGTTACATTTTGACAGGAAAATGGTAAGATTCACATACTTATCAAGAGAACATCCCTGATCATCCCGACTACCTCTGATCTGGTGGACTCACTAAACACAAATGCTTAGTTCGTAAATTATGTCTGAGTGTGCCCCTGACGATCCGTCAATTAAAAAAAAAATGAAAATCTGGTTTGCTTAAAATAAGGAATTTGAAATGGTTTATGCTTTTACCTATGATACTTAAGTACATATTAGCAATTCCATTTACTTTTAATACTTAAGTTTATTTCAAACCAAATACTTTTAGACTTACTCAAGTAGTATTTTACTGGGTGACTTTCACTTTTACTTGAGTAATTTTCTATAAAGGCATCTTTACTTTTATTTAAGTATGACAATTTAGTACTTTTTCCAAAACTGCCAATTGCTCTGTATGGAAGTGAAGTATGGGGTCCGCAAACCAATAAAGATTGAAAAAAATGGGACAAACATCCAATTGAAATCCTGCATGCATAATTCTGCAAAAGTATTCTTAGAGTACAAAGAAAAGCCCTAAATAACGCATGCAGGGCAGAATTAGGCCAATATCCAATAATTAATATCCAAAAACAAGCCATCAAATTTTATAACCACCTAAAAACAAGCGATCCCTACTCCTACCGCTACAAATCCCTGAAATGCCATGAGATTAACAAAGAGAAAAGTCCCCTCATCCAGCTAGTCCTGACGCTAAATTCACAAACAACTACCAACCCAACAATGCCTCAGAACAGCACTCAGACGATCTGGCCCAATCAATTTATAATCAAACAAAAATGAAATCATATTACCTATTGGGAAAACATGGAAACTGAAATGTTATTTGGCCCCAAACAGAAAGTACATGGTGGCCGACTATCATTTAACATTAACCTTTTGTCAATATGGGGGCGCTGTTTTCACTTTGTAAAAAATCGTTCCCAAATTAAACTGCCTCGTACTCAATTCTTGCTCGTACAATATGCATATTATTATTGCTATTGGATAGAAAACACTCTCTAGTTTCTAAAACTGTTTGAATTATATCTGTGAGTAAAACAGAACTAATTTTGCAGCAAACTTCCTGTCAGGAAGTAAGAAATCTGAAATCGAGGGCTCTGTTCCAGGGTCAGTTTATTAATTTGCATGGAATCTATGGGTCTACATGCACTGCATACGCCTTCCCCTAGATGTCAGTAGGCAGTGAGAATTGGAATGGGGTGTCTAGCTAGATCTTAGGCCGAACAAGAGCTCTTGGAACCGTGGGTGTAGTCTTTTCACCGTTCTTCTTGGCGCGAGACAGACCTCAGGATTGCATTCTGAAAAGCTGTCGTTATAGGCCTTAGATATATCCGGCTCTGATTTTATTCGATATATGTGTTAAAAACATCATAAACTAGTTATATTAAACCGACTTATAGCAGTTTATATCAGTTGATTGCGATTTTCTGGAATTTCTTTGTCTTGCGTTATGGTGCGTTGGACACTGCTGCGCCACATGGCTAGCTTTGGCTGCTAATTCTACAGATGAAGAGGGCATTCTACAACCAAACAACGATTATTCTGGACAAAGGACAACTTGTACAAGATTCTGATGGAAGCTCATCAAATAGTAGGAACCATTTATGACATTATTTCGTATTTCTGTCGAAAAATCTTTAGACTATATTCCGCCCAGATTTCGGGCGCTGTTTCGCTGTAACTTAAGCTGTATGTCGTAATAAGGTTATTTTTAAAAATCTAACACAGCGGTTGCATTAAGAACTAGTGTATCTTTCATTTGCTGTCCAACCTGTATTTTTTAGTAAAGTATATGATTAGTTATTTGATTAGATGATGTGAGTGTCAGAAATATATCCGGATTATTTTGGGCAGTTTGGCTAGTATTCACATTGTTCAACCACGATTTGTACCGCTAAATATGCACATTTTCGAACAAACCATATATGTGTTGTGTAAAATGATGTTATAGGACTGTCATCTGATGAAGTTTGACAAGGTTAGTGAAAAAATTTATATATTTTGCTGGTTTATTCGCTATCGCTAACGTGCATGAATCAATGCTGTTGTGTGGTTGGCTATTGTAGTAAGCTAATATAATGCTATATTGTGTTTTCGCTGAAAAACACTTAAAAAATCTGAAATATTGGCTGGATTCACAAGATGTTTGTCTTTCATTTGCTGTACACTGTGTATTTTTCATAAATGTTTTATGATGAGTATTTAGGTAATTCACGTTGGTCTCTATAGTTATTCTAGCTGCTTTGGTGAGATTTTGTGATGGTGGCTGCAATGTAAAACTATGATTTATACCTGAAATATGCAAATTTTTCGAACAAAACATATGCTATACAATAAATATGTTATCAGACTGTCATCTGATGAAGTTGTTTCTTGGTTAGTGACTATTTATATCTTTATTTGGTCGAATTTGTGATTGCTACCTATGCAGTAAAAAAAATGGTGGAAATATGCGGTTGGGTCTTTTGCTATCGTGGTTAGCTAATAGAAATACATATTGTGTTTTCCCTGTAAAACATTTTAAAAATCGGAAATAATGGCTGGATTCACAAGATGTGTATCTTTCATCTGGTGTCTTGGACTTGTGATTTCATGATATTTAGATGCTAGTATTTACTTGTGGCGCTATGCTAGGCTATGCTAGTCAGCTTTTTTACTGATGAGGGTGCTCCCGGATCCGGGATGAGTACCAAGTAAAAGTTAACATAGAAAACTGAGGAAAGAATTGACAATATACAGACTCAGTAAGTATAGCCTTGCTATTGAGAGAGGCCGCTGTAGGCAGACCTGGCTTTCAAGAGAAGACAGGCTATGTGCCCACTGCCCACAAAATAAAGTTGGAACTGAGCTGCAATTCCTAACCTCCTTCCAAATGTACGACCATATAAGAAACACATATTTCCCTCAGATTACAGGGACCCAAAAAGATTTTGAAACAAATCAAATATTGACAAGTTTCCTTATCTGTTAGGTGGAATGCCGTAGGGTGCAATCATCGCAGCAACATTTTTGACCTGTTGCGATAAGAAAAGAGTAAACAGTGGAGCAGAAACACCAAAGTAAAGAGAACCTATATATTTATCTGTTCATTTATTTTCCCATTTATACTGTTTTCACACACAGCACACGCACCAGCTGGCTGAGCGGGCCCTAGTGGAGCGAATAGTTAAATTTGTCTGTGCACTATTTTATCTTCATTTATAGACTATTTGGAGTGTATAGACCAACGGCCTGTACAGGTCCGGACCGATACACTCGTATTTGTGTTTGTTTTATTACATAGTTAATAATATAACATTTCAAATGTCTTTCTCTTTTGAAACGTTTGTGTGTTTAATGTTAACTGTTAATTTATGATTGTGTATTTCACATATGTTACTTCACATGAACATATGTTTCCGATGCCAATTCTGAGAGAGGGAGAGATAGAGCGACGCAGAGAGGGAGAAACACAGGGAGAGAGAGAAACAGAGAGGGAGAAAGAGAGAGAGCGAGGGAGAGACACAGAGAGAGAGAGAGAGAGACACACACAGATATACAGTGGGGCAAAAAGTATTTAGTCAGCCACCAATTGTGCAAGTTCTCCCACTTAAAAAGATGAGAGAGGCCTGTAATTTTCATCATAGGTACACTTCAACTATGACAGACAAAATTAGGAGAAAAAAATCCAGAAAATCACATTGTAGGATTTTTAATGAATTTATTTGCAAATTATGGTGGAAAATAAGTATTTGGTCAACTACAAACAAGCAAGATTTCTGGCTCTCACAGACCTGTAACTTCTTCTTTAAGAGGCTCCTCTGTCCTCCACTCGTTACCTGTATTAATGGCACCTGTTTGATCTTGTTATCAGTATAAAAGACACCTGTCTACAACCTCAAACAGTCACACTCCAAACTCCACTATGGCCAAGACCAAAGAGCTGTCAAAGGACACCAGAAACAAAATTGTAGACCTGCACCAAGCTGGGAAGACTGAATCTGCAATAGGTAAGCAGCTTGGTTTGAAGAAATCAACTGTGGGAGCAATTATTAGGAAATGGAAGACATACAAGACCACTGATAATCTCCCTCGATCTGGGGCTCCACGCAAGATCTCACCCCGTGGGGTCAAAATGATCACAAGAACGGTGAGCAAAAATCCCAGAACCACACGGGGGGGCCTAGTGAATGACCTGCAGAGAGCTGGGACCAAAGTAACAAAGCCTACCATCAGTAACACACTACGCCGCCAGGGACTCAAATCCTGCAGTGCCAGACGTGTCCCCCTGCTTAACCCAGTACATTTTTTGTTACGTTACAGCCTTATTCTGAAATGAATTCAATAAAACAAATGAGCTGGCCCCCTGCCAAACTGAGCAATCGGCGAAGAAGGGCCTTGGTCAGGGAGGTGACCAAGAACCCGATCGTCACTCTGACAGAGCTCCAGAGTTCCTGTGTGGCGATGGGAGGACCTTCGAGAAGGACAACCATCTCTGCAGCACTCCACCAATCAGGCCTTTATGGTAGAGTGACCAGACGGAAGCCACTCCTCAGTTAAAGGCACACGACAGCCCGCTTGGAGTTTTCCAAAAGGCACCTAAAGGACTCTCAGACCATGAGAAACAAGATTCTCTGGTCTGATGAAACCAAGATTGAACTCCTTGGCCTGAATGCCAAGTGTCACGTCTGGAGGAAACCTGGCACCATCCCTACAGTGAAGCATGGTGGTGGCAGGATCATGCTGTGGGAATGTTTTTCACCGGCAGGGACTGGGAAACTAGTCAGGATCGAGGGAAAGATGAACGGAGCACTGTGCAGAAAGATCCTTGATGAAAACCTGCTCCAGAGCGCTCAGGACCTCAGACTGGGGTGAAGGTTCACCTTCCAACAGGACAACAACCCTAAGCACACAACCAAGACAACGCAGGAGTGGCTTCAGGACAAGTCTCTAAATGTCCTTGAGAGGCCCAGCCAAAGCCTGGACTTGAACCCGATCTGAAAGAGAGACCTGAAAATAGCTGTGCAGCGACGCTCCCCATCCAACCTGACAGAGCTTGAGAGTATCTTCAGAGAAGAATGGAAGAAAATCCCCAAATATAGGTGTGCCAAACTTGTAGCCAAGAAGATTCAAGGCTGTAATCGCTGCCAAAGTTGCTTCAACAGAGTACTTAAATAAATGTGATATTTCCATTTTAATACAGTGGGGAGAACAAGTATTTGATACACTGCCGATTTTGAAGGTTTTCCTACTTACAAAGCATGTAGAGGTCTGTAATTTTTATCATAGGTACACTTCAACTGTGAGAGACGGAATCTAAAACAAAAATCCAGAAAATCACATTGTATGATTTTTAAGTAATTAATTAGCATTTTATTGCATGACATAAGTATTTGATACATCAGAAAAGCAAAACTTAATATTTGGTACAGAAACCTTTGTTTGCAATTACAAAGATCATACGTTTCCTGTAGTTATTGACCAGGTTTGCACACACTGCAGCAGGGATTTTGGCCCACTCCTCCATACATACCTTCTCCAGATCCTTCAGGTTTCGGGGCTGTCGGTGGGCAATACGGACGTTCAGCTCCCTCCAAAGATTTTCTATTGGGTTCAGGTCTGGAGACTGGCTAGGCCACTCCAGGACCTTGAGATGCTTCTTACGGAGCCACTCCTTAGTTGCCCTGGCTGTGTGTTTCGGGTCGTTGTCATGCTGGAAGATCCAGCCACGACCCATCTTCAATGCTCTTACTGAGGGAAGGAGGTTTTTGGCCAAGATCTCGCGATACATGGCCCCATCCATCCTCCCCTCAATACGGTGCAGTCGTCCTGTCCCCTTTGCAGAAAAGCATCCCCAAAGAATTATGTTTCCACCTCCATGCTTCACGGTTGGGAGGGTGTTCTTGGGGTTGTACTCAACCTTCTTCTTCCTCCAAACACGGCGAGTGGAGTTTAGACCAAAAAGCTCTATTTTTGTCTCATCAGACCACATGACCTTCTCCCATTCCTCCTCTGGATCATCCAGATGGTCATTGGCAAACTTCAGACGGGCCTGGACATGCGCTGGCTTGAGCAGGGGGACCTTGCGTGCGCTGCAGGATTTCAATCCATGACAGCGTAGTGTGTTACTAATGGTTTTCTTTGAGACTGTGGTCCCAGCTCTCTTCAGGTCATTGACCAGGTCCTGCCGTGTAGTTCTGGGCTGATCCCTCACCTTCCTTATGATCATTGATGCCCCACGAGGTGAGATCTTGCATGGAGCCCCAGACCGAGGGTGATTGACCGTCATCTTGAACATCTTCCATTTTCTAATAATTGCGCCAACAGTTGTTGCCTTCTCACCAAGCTGCTTGCCTATTGTCCTGTA